>NW_027457015.1:0-203402 GCF_040206685.1 Ascaphus truei | reverse complement strand
GGGTGGCTCTTGTGTATGAAATAGTCCATAGCACCTACCCCTAGAGATAATGTACACATACACACCCACATACTGTAATGTGTGTGTGTGTGTGTGTGTGTGTATATATCCACATTTATTGTCTACAAGGGTACTGATAAAGATTGTAAGTACTGTAACTTGTAATGTTTATGCAGTTTGAAATATGGTATTAATTGGTTTATCATCAACCAGCCCTGTTTGTGGGGCTCTTTTGTGTGAAATAGCCCAGAGCACCTACCCCTAGAGATAATGTACACATATACACCCACATACTGTAATGTGTGTGTTTATATCCACATTTATTGTCTATAAGAGTTCTGATAAAGATTGTAAGTACTGTAACTTGTAATGTTTATGTGGTTTTAAATATGGTATTCATTGGTTTATCATCAACCAGCCCTGTTTGTGGGGCTCTTGTGTATGAAATTCCCCAGAGCACCTACCCCCTTTATTGTCTCCATAAGAGTTCTGTTAAAGATTGTAAATACTGTGAATGTTAATGTTTCTGTGGTTTGAAATTTGGTATTCATTGGTTTATCATCAACCAGTTCTGTTTGTGGGTGGCTCTTTGCATTGTTCTGTGTATTCTCTGTGTTTTTCTGTTATGTTTGCTGAGTAACCTTGTGATATAAAGAGATGGCAGCCTTGGTTTGTTATGCCTCTTTTTTCCTGTACACAGCAAAAGATTTTGCGGCCTATTCTAATCACTCTTAAGTGAGACAAACCGCTTCTAAAGAGCACTCTAGATGCAAATGTAAATAATAGGTATCATAGAATTTGAACACATGGCTGCTCAACTCAAGTCCTTAATCCCCCAAACTGGTCTGAATTTCAGGATTTTACAGCTTCAGCACAATTTTACAGCTTCAGCACAAGTGGCTCAAACAGAGGCTTGTTTGAAGACAGAGACCCTGATTGAGCCACCTGTGCTGAAGCAGGGACTGATTAAAGCATCTGTGTTGAAGCTTGGATATCCTGAACACCTGACCTCCCTTCTCTCTCTCCCTTTCCCTTCTCTCTCTCTCTCTTCTCAACCTCTCCCTCTCCCTTCTCTCTCCCTTCTCTCTCTCTCTCTCCCTCTCCATTCACTCTCTCTCCCCCTCCCTTCTCTCTCTCTCTCCCCCTCCCTTCTCTCTCCCTCTCCCTTATAACTCCCTCGTCATTCCCTCTCCCTTCTCTCTCTCTCCCATTCCCTTCTCTCTCACCCTCTTCCTTCTCTCTCCCTCTCCCTTCTCTCTCTCTCCCTTCTCTCTCGCCTCTCTCCCTCTCCCTTCTCTCTCCCTTTTCCTTGTCACTCCCTCATCACTCTCTCTCTCTCCCTTCTCTCTCTCTCTCTCTCTCTCTCCCTTCTCTCTCTCTCTCCCTTCTCCATCTTCCTTCTTTCTCCATCTCCCTTCTCTCTACATCTACCTTCTCTCTCTCTGTATCCCTTCTCTCTCTCCCTATCCCTTTTATCTCTCCCTCTTCCTTCTCTCTCCCTATCCCTTGTCGCTCCCTCTGCCTTGTTTCTACCTCTCCCTCGTCTCTCCATTCTCTCTCCCTTTTCCTTTCCCCTCCCTTTTCCTTCTCTCTCCCTCTCCCTTCTCTTTCCCTCCTCTCTCCCTTGTCATCCCCTTCTCCCACCCTCTCCCTTCTCTCTCCCTATCCCTTCTCTCTCCCTTTCCTTGTCTCTCCCTCTCCCTTGTCTCTCCATTCTCCCTCCCTTTTCCTTCTCTCTCCCTTTCCTTCTCTCTCCCTTTTCCTTCTCTCTCCTTTTCCCTTCTCTCTCCCTTTTCTTTCTCTCTCCCTTTTCTCACTCCCTTCTCTATCCCTCTGCCTTTCTCTCCCTTCTCTCTCCCTATCCCTTCTCTCTCCCTCTTCCTTCTCTATCCCTCTGCCTTTCTCTCCCTTCTCTCTCCCTATCCCTTCTCTCTCCCTCTTCCTTCTCTCTCCCTCTTCCTTCTCTCTCCCTTTCCATGCTCTCTCCCTTTTCCTTATCTCTCCATTCTCTCCCTTTTCCTTTCCCCTCCCCTTTCCTTCGCTCTCCTTCTCCCTTCTCTCTCTCTCCATTTCCTTCTCTCTCTCTCCCCCTCCCTTCTCTCTCCCTCTCCCTTATAACTCCCTCGTCATTCCCTCTCCCTCTCCCTTCTCTCTCTCTCAACCATTCCTTTCTCTCTCACCCTCTTCCTTCTCTCTGTCTCTCCCTCTCTCTTCTCTCTCTCCCTTCTCTCTCCTCTCTCCCTCTCCCTTCTCTCCCTCTCCCTTCTCTCTCCCTTTTCCTTGTCACTCCCTCATCACTCTCTCTCTCTCCCTTCTCTCTCTCTCTCTCTCTCTCTCTCTCCCTTCTCCATCTTCCTTCTTCTCCATCTCCCTTCTCTCTACATCTACCTTCTCTCTCTCCCTATCCCTTCTCTCTCTCCCTATCCCTTCTCTCTCTCCCTCTTTCTTCTCTCTCCCTATCCCTTGTCGCTCCCTATCCTTTGTCGCTCCCTCTCCCTTGTTTCTACCTCTCCCTTGTCTCTCCATTCTCTCTCCCTCTTCCTTCTCTCTCCCTCTTCCTTCTCTCTCCCTCTTCCTTCTCTCTCCCTCTTCCTTCTCTCTCCCTCTTCCTTCTCTCTCCCTCTTCCTTCTCTCTCCCTCTTCCTTCTCTCTCCCTCTTCCTTCTCTCTCCCTCTTCCTTCTCCCTCCCTCTTCCTTCTCTCTCCCTTTCCATTCTCTCTCCCTTTTCCTTTCCCCTCCCTTTTCCTTCTCTCTCCCTCTCCATTCTCTCTCCCTCCTCTCTCCCTTGTCACCCTCTTCTCTCTCCCTCTCCCTTCTCTCTCCCTATCCCTTCTCTCTCCCTTTCCTTGTCTCTCCCTCTCCCTTGTCTCTCCATTCTCTATCCCTTCTCCTTCTCTCTCCCTTTTCCTTCTATCTCCCTTTCCTTCTCTCTCCCTTTTCCTTCTCTCTCCCTTTTCCTTCTCTCTCCCTTTTCCTTCTCTCTCCCTTTTCTTTCTCTCTCCCTTCTCTCTCCCTTTTCTCACTCCCTTCTCTATCCCTCTGCCTTCTCTCTCCCTTCTCTCTCCCTATCCATTCTCTCTCCCTCTTCCTTCTCTCTCCCTCTTCCTTCTCTCTCCCTTTCCAATCTCTCTCCCTTTTCCTTGTCTCTCCATTCTCTCCCTTTTCCTTTCCCCTCCCCTTTCCTTTGCTCTCCCTCTCCCTTCTCTCTCTCTCCACTCCCTTCTCTCTCTCTCTCCCCCTCCCTTCTCCCTCCCTCTCCCTTATAACTCCCTCGTCATTCCCTCTCCCTTCTCTCTCTCCCTTTCCCTTCTCTCTCACCCTCTTCCTTCTCTCTCCCTCTCCCTCTACCTTCTCTATCCCTCTCCCTTCTCTCTCCCTTTTCCTTCTCTCTCCCTCTCCATTCTCTCTCCCTCCTCTCTCCCTTGTCACCCTCTTCTCTCTCCCTCTCCCTTCTCTCTCCCTATCCCTTCTCTCTCCCTTTCCTTGTCTCTCCCTCTCCCTTGTCTCTCCATTCTCTATCCCTTCTCCTTCTCTCTCCCTTTTCCTTCTATCTCCCTTTCCTTCTCTCTCCCTTTTCCTTCTCTCTCCCTTTTCCTTCTCTCTCCCTTTTCCTTCTCTCTCCCTTTTCTTTCTCTCTCCCTTCTCTCTCCCTTTTCTCACTCCCTTCTCTATCCCTCTGCCTTCTCTCTCCCTTCTCTCTCCCTATCCATTCTCTCTCCCTCTTCCTTCTCTCTCCCTCTTCCTTCTCTCTCCCTCTTCCTTCTCTCTCCCTTTCCAATCTCTCTCCCTTTTCCTTGTCTCTCCATTCTCTCCCTTTTCCTTTCCCCTCCCCTTTCCTTTGCTCTCCCTCTCCCTTCTCTCTCTCTCCACTCCCTTCTCTCTCTCTCTCCCCCTCCCTTCTCTCTCCCTCTCCCTTATAACTCCCTCGTCATTCCCTCTCCCTTCTCTCTCTCCCTTTCCCTTCTCTCTCACCCTCTTCCTTCTCTCTCCCTCTCCCTCTACCTTCTCTATCCCTCTCCCTTCTCTCTCCCTTTTCCTTGTCACTCCCTCATCACTCTCTCTCTCCCTTCTCTCTCTCTCCCTTCTCCATCTTCCTTCTTTCTCCATCTCCCTTCTCTCTACATCTACCTTCTCTCTCTCCGTATCCCTTCTCTCTGTCCCTATCCCTTCTCTCTCTCCCTATCCCTTCTCTCTCTCCCTCTTCCTTCTCTCTCCCTCTTCCTTCTCTCTCCCTTTCCATTCTCTCTCCCTTTTCCTTTCCCCTCCCTTTTCCTTCTCTCTCCCTCTCCCTTCTCTCTCCCTCCTCTCTCCCTTGTCACCCCCTTCTCTCTCCCTCTCCCTTCTCTCTCCCTATCCCTTCTCTCTCCCTTTCCTTGTCTCTCCCTCTCCCTTGTCTCTCCATTCTCTCTCCCTTTTCCTTCTCTCTCCCTTTCCTTCTCTCTCCCTTTTCCTTCTCTCTCCCTCTTCCTTCTCTCTCCCTTTTCTTTCTCTCTCCCTTTTCTCACTCCCTTCTCTATCCCTCTGCCTTCTCTCTCTCTTCTCTCTCCATATCCCATCTCTCTCCTGTTTCCATGCTCTCTCCCTTTTCCTTATCTCTCCATTCTCTCCCTTTTCCTTTTCCCTCCCCTTTCCTTCGCTCTCCCTCTCCCTTCTCTCTCTCTCCACTCCCTTCTCTCTCTCTCTCCCCCTCCCTTCTCTCTCCCTCTCCCTTATAACTCCCTCATAATTCCCTCTACCTCTCTCTCTCCCTCTCCCTTCTCTCTCTCTCCCTTTCCCTTCTCTCTCACCCTCTTCCTTCTCTCTGTCTCTCCCTCTCCCTTCTCTCTCTCTCTCTCCTCTCTCCCTCTCCCTTCTCTCTCCCTCTCCCTTCTCTCTCCCTTTTCCTTGTCACTCCCTCATCACTCTCTCTCTCTCTCTCCCTTCTCTCTCTCTCTCCCTTTTGTCTCTCTCTCCCTTTTCTCTCTCCCTCTTCCTTCGCTCTCCCTCCTCTCTCCCTTGTCACTCCCATCTCTCTCCCTCTCCCTTCTCTCTCCCTATCCCTTCTCTCTCCCTTTCCTTGTCTCTCCCTCTCCCTTGTCTCTCCATTCTCTCTCCCTCTTCCTTCTCTCTCCCTTTTCCTTCTATCTCCATTTCCTTCTCTCTCCCTTTTCATTTTCTCTCCCTTTTCCTTTTCCCTCCCCTTTCCTTCGCTCTCCCTCTCCCTTCTCTCTCTCTCCACTCCCTTCTCTCTCTCTCTCCCCCTCCCTTCTCTCTCCCTCTCCCTTATAACTCCCTCATAATTCCCTCTACCTCTCTCTCTCCCTCTCCCTTCTCTCTCTCTCCCTTTCCCTTCTCTCTCACCCTCTTCCTTCTCTCTGTCTCTCCCTCTCCCTTCTCTCTCTCTCTCTCCTCTCTCCCTCTCCCTTCTCTCTCCCTCTCCCTTCTCTCTCCCTTTTCCTTGTCACTCCCTCATCACTCTCTCTCTCTCTCTCCCTTCTCTCTCTCTCTCCCTTTTGTCTCTCTCTCCCTTTTCTCTCTCCCTCTTCCTTCGCTCTCCCTCCTCTCTCCCTTGTCACTCCCATCTCTCTCCCTCTCCCTTCTCTCTCCCTATCCCTTCTCTCTCCCTTTCCTTGTCTCTCCCTCTCCCTTGTCTCTCCATTCTCTCTCCCTCTTCCTTCTCTCTCCCTCTTCCTTCTCTCTCCCTTTTCCTTCTATCTCCCTTTCCTTCTCTCTCCCTTTTCCTTCTCTCTCCCTTTACCTTCTCTCTCATTTTGCCTTCTCTCTCCCTTTTCTCTCCCCTTTCTCTCCCTTTTCTCTCCCTTTTGCTTTTCTCTCCCTTTTGCTTTTCTCTCCCTTTTCCTTTTCTCTTCCTTTTCCTTTTCTCTCCCTTTTCCTTTTCTCTCCCTTTTCCTTTTCTCTCCCTTTTCCTTTTCTCTCCCTTTTCCTTTTCTCTCCCTTTTCCTTTTCTTTCCCTTTTCCTTTTCTCTCCCTCACCCTTCTCTCTCCCTCTCCCTTCTCTCTCCATCTCCCTTCTCTCTACATCTACCTTCTCTCTCTCCGTATCCCTTCTTCCTCTCCCTATCCCTTCTCTCTCTCCCTATCCCTTCTCTCTCTCCCTATCCCTTCTCTCTCTCCCTCTTCCTTCTCTCTCCCTATCCCTTCTCTCTCCCTTTCCTTGTCTCTCCCTCTCCCTTCTCTCTCCCTTTTCTTTCTCTCTCCATTCTCTCTCCCTTTTCTCACTCCCTTCTCTATCCCTCTGCCTTCTCTCTCCCTTCTCTCTCCCTATCCCATCTCTCTCCCTCTTCCTTCTCTCTCCCTCTTCCTTCTCTCTCACTTTCCATGCTCTCTCCCTTTTCCTTGTCTCTCCATTCTCTCCCTTTTCCTTTCCCCTCTCCTTTCCTTCGCTCTCCCTCTCCCTTCTCTCTCCCTCCTCTCTCCCTTGTCACTTCCATCTCTCTCCCTCTCCCTTCTCTCTCACTATCCCTTCTCTCTCCCTTTCCTTGTCTCTCCCTCTCCCTTGTCTCTCCATTCTCTCTCCCTCTTCCTTCTCTCTCCCTTTTCCTTCTATCTCCATTTCCTTCTCTCTCCCTTTTCATTTTCTCTCCCTTTTCCTTTTCTCTCCCTCTCCCTTCTCTCTCCCTCTCCCTTCTCTCAATTTTTTTCTCTCTTACTCCCACTCTATCTCTTTCACTTCAACCCGTCTCTTGCTCTCACACACATTTCTTTCTTCCACTTCTCTCTCTCTCTTTTTCTTTCTCAAACCCTCTCTTTCTCTCCCTGCTCTCTATTACTCTCCCTGACTAGCATCCCTGCTCCTTCTAAATCACCTGTATTTTACTCTCACAAATGTCCTTTCTTTCTCTCTCTCTTTCAAGGACTACCACTCTCCCCTCTCTCTCACAAACCCCTCTCTCACTCAGTCTAAGCATTGTTTATTTAGTTCATCAGTGAAAGAGGGTCCTCAACTGCATTGCTCTAAAGGGGATTGCATTATATTTTTTCACTTATCTTGGGTAAAATTTATTTGCAGTATGAAAATAGGTAAGTTCGTCTATCAAGATGATGTTCACAAAGGACATACTAACAAGGAGGTAAGTAGTTGAGGTAAGTGAGTACACCTACACAATGCATTGCTTTTATCTCTCAGGATATAAAGCTTTGAGTTGATTTCTCTCCCTTTACACGAGTGTGCCCTTTTAGAGTCAGGCAGTGAACTCTTCGCTACTGTCCCATCTGCAGCGCTAGCTCGACTGTAAATTGGGGGAAGAAAGCATACCCCTTTACGGACGATAGACAGTAGTGCTTCTTCACTCCTAGCATACGGCAGAGGAGAAGCTCCGCTCTGTACAAAACGGATCTAGTCCTCAATGTCCAAGTACTTAGTAGTGAGGTAAAAGCTAGCTCTTTACCTCTAAGGGTGCCTCTCGCTAACATGCAACGAATGCAAGAGTTTTCAAATTTTTGAATGACTAACTGCATATAAATGCAACATGTCAATTGGATAGGGAATAGAATATATACAACAAAATAGAAAGGGCAGGCTCACAGACTGATTCCATGCCCTCCCTCACCCGCTCTTGACCCATGTTCACTATCACCCACCACCTCATCCACCTTCACCCTCACACTCATCCACCTTCACCCACCCACCATTGCCCCCTCACCAACACCTTCACTCACCCACACCTTCACTCATCCCCCTACCTCACCTACATTCACCAACCTTTAACCCCACTTAAACACACCCTCCCTCTTCCACCTTAATCCTCACCCTCCCTCACCCACGTTCACTCTACCTTACTGGCCTCAACCTTACCTACAAAGCCTCCTATACCCATATTAACCATCCCTCACCCACCTTCAACATCACCTTCCCACACCCTCCTTCACCCAACCTCCCTCACCCACCTTCTACCCTCATCATCCATATTAAAATTCACCTTCACCACCCTTACCTGCACACCAATACCCAGCCTAACCCTTGCCCACTCACCCATACCTGAACTGACCCAAACTTTTTTCACCCACCTTCATCCTCACCCTCCCAGACACATTTACTCACCCTCCCTAATCCACCTTCAACACCACCTACCCACTCTCTTCATCATCCACCTTCCCTCAAAAACCTTCAACCTCCTTACCCACACCCACCATACATCCCTAAACCTCCCTCACCCACCTACCCACAACCTCCCTCACGTGCTTACCCACTTACACTTTTTCTTACCACACTTTCAACCCCAAACCACACCCTCCCTAAATTGTTCAGAACTTAACTCTCATTGGCCAAGTACCTAAATGAGTCACATAACTAAAAATGTTCTATTCTTTTTTAACCAAACACAAATACAAAAATAATCGTAAGGGTCAACCCTAACCCTAACTTTCAACGCTAACCCTAACTCTTCTCTGATTGGTTAGTACCCAAATGAGTCACATACCTAAATTTTCGTATTCCCCTATAACCCTGGGCCAAACAAAAATAGAAAAATAATCCTAACTGTCAACCCTAACTTTCAACCCTAACTTTCAACCCTAACTCTTCTCTGATTGGTTAGTACCCAAATGAGTCACATACCTAAATTTTCGTATTCCCCTATAACCCTAACCCTAACCCTAACCGTCAACCCTAACTTTCAACCCTAACTTTCAACCCTAACTTTCAACCCTAACTTTCAACCCTAACTTTCAACCCTAACTCTTCTCTGATTGGTTAGTACCCAAATGAGTCACATACCTAAATTTTCGTATTCCCCTATAACCCTAACCCTAACCCTAACCCTAACCCTAACCCTAACCCTAACTTTCAACGCTAACCCTAACTCTTCTCTGATTGGTTAGTACCCAAATGAGTCACATACCTAAATTTTCGTATTCCCCTATAACCCTGGGCCAAACAAAAATAGAAAAATAATCCTAAGTGTCAACCCTAACTTTCAACCCTAACTTTCAACCCTAACTCTTCTCTGATTGGTTAGTACCCAAATGAGTCACATACCTAAATTTTCGTATTCCCCTATAACCCTGGGCCAAACAAAAATAGAAAATAATCCTAAGTGTCAACCCTAACTTTCAACCCTAACTTTCAACCCTAACTTTCAACCCTAACTTTCAACCCTAACTCTTCTCTGATTGGTTAGTACCCAAATGAGTCACATACCTAAATTTTCGTATTCCCCTATAACCCTGGGCCAAACAAAAATAGAAAAATAATCCTAAGTGTCAACCCTAACTTTCAACCCTAACTTTCAACCCTAACTTTCAACCCTAACTCTTCTCTGATTGGTTAGTACCCAAATGAGTCACATACCTAAATTTTCGTATTCCCCTATAACCCTAACCCTAACCCTAACCCTAACCCTAACCCTAACCCTAATACCCTAATACCCTAATACCCTAACCCTAACCCTAACCCTAACCCTAATACCCTAACCCTAACCCTAACCCTAATACCCTAACCCTAACCCTAATACCCTAACCCTAACCCTAACCCTAACCCTAACCCTAACCCTAATACCCTAACCCTAACCCTAACCCTAACCCTAACCCTAACCCTAACTCTTCTCTGATTGGTTAGTACCCAAATGAGTCACATACCTAAATTTTCGTATTCCCCTATAACCCTGGGCCAAACAAAAATAGAAAAATAATCCTAACTGTCAACCCTAACTTTCAACCCTAACTTTCAACCCTAACTTTCAACCCTAACTCTTCTCTGATTGGTTAGTACCCAAATGAGTCACATACCTAAATTTTCGTATTCCCCTATAACCCTGGGCCAAACAAAAATCGAAAAATAATCCTAAGTGTCAACCCTAACTTTCAACCCTAACTTTCAACCCTAACTTTCAACCCTAACTTTCAACCCTAACTCTTCTCTGATTGGTTAGTACCCAAATGAGTCACATACCTAAATTTTCGTATTCCCCTATAACCCTGGGCCAAACAAAAATAGAAAAATAATCCTAACTTTCAACCCTAACTTTCAACCCTAACTTTCAACCCTAACTTTCAACCCTAACTCTTCTCTGATTGGTTAGTACCCAAATGAGTCACATACCTAAATTTTCGTATTCCCCTATAACCCTAACCCTAACCCTAACCCTAACCCTAACCCTAACCCTAACCCTAACCCTAACCCTAACCCTAACCCTAACCCTAACCCTAACCCTAACCCTAACCCTAACCCTAACCCTAACCCTAACCCTAACCCTAACCCTAACCCTAACCCTAACCCTAACCCTAACCCTAACCCTAACCCTAACCCTAACCCTAACCCTAACCCTAACCCTAACCCTAACCCTAACCCTAACCCTAACCCTAACCCTAACCCTAACCCTAACCCTTACCCTAACCCTAACCCTAACCCTAACCCTAATACCCTAACCCTAACCCTAACCCTAACCCTAACCCTAATACCCTAACCCTAACCCTAACCCTAACTCTTCTCTGATTGGTTAGTACCCAAATGAGTCACATACCTAAATTTTCGTATTCCCCTATAACCCTGGGCCAAACAAAAATAGAAAAATAATCCTAACTGTCAACCCTAACTTTCAACCCTAACTTTCAACCCTAACTTTCAACCCTAACTCTTCTCTGATTGGTTAGTACCCAAATGAGTCACATACCTAAATTTTCGTATTCCCCTATAACCCTGGGCCAAACAAAAATCGAAAAATAATCCTAACTTTCAACCCTAACTTTCAACCCTAACTTTCAACCCTAACTTTCAACCCTAACTTTCAACCCTAACTCTTCTCTGATTGGTTAGTACCCAAATGAGTCACATACCTAAATTTTCGTATTCCCCTATAACCCTGGGCCAAACAAAAATAGAAAAATAATCCTAACTTTCAACCCTAACTTTCAACCCTAACTTTCAACCCTAACTTTCAACCCTAACTCTTCTCTGATTGGTTAGTACCCAAATGAGTCACATACCTAAATTTTCGTATTCCCCTATAACCCTGGGCCAAACAAAAATAGAAAAATAATCCTAAGTGTCAACCCTAACTTTCAACCCTAACTTTCAACCCTAACTTTCAACCCTAACTTTCAACCCTAACTCTTCTCTGATTGGTTAGTACCCAAATGAGTCACATACCTAAATTTTCGTATTCCCCTATAACCCTGGGCCAAACAAAAATAGAAAAATAATCCTAAATGTCAACCCTAACTTTCAACCCTAACTTTCAACCCTAACTTTCAACCCTAACTCTTCTCTGATTGGTTAGTACCCAAATGAGTCACATACCTAAATTTTCGTATTCCCCTATAACCCTGGGCCAAACAAAAATAGAAAAATAATCCTAAGTGTCAACCCTAACTTTCAACCCTAACTTTCAACCCTAACTTTCAACCCTAACTCTTCTCTGATTGGTTAGTACCCAAATGAGTCACATACCTAAATTTTCGTATTCCCCTATAACCCTGGGCCAAATAAAAATAGAAAAATAATCCTAAGTGTCAACCCTAACTTTCAACCCTAACTTTCAACCCTAACTTTCAACCCTAACTCTTCTCTGATTGGTTAGTACCCAAATGAGTCACATACCTAAATTTTCGTATTCCCCTATAACCCTAACCCTAACCCTAACCCTAACCCTAACCCTAACCCTAACCTTAACCCTTAACCCTTAACCCTTAACCCTTAACCCTAACCCTAACCCTAACCCTAACCCTAACCCTAACCCTAACCCAAATAATCCTAAGTGTCAACCCTAACTTTCAACCCTAACTTTCACCCCTAACTTTCAACCCTAACTCTTCTCTGATTGGTTAGTACCCAAATGAGTCACATACCTAAATTTTCGTATTCCCCTATAACCCTAACCCTAACCCTAACCCTAACCCTAACCCTAACCCAAAAATAGAAAAATAATCCTAAGTGTCAACCCTAACTTTCAACCCTAACTTTCAACCCTAACTTTCAACCCTAACTTTCAACCCTAACTCTTCTCTGATTGGTTAGTACCCAAATGAGTCACATACCTAAATTTTCGTATTCCCCTATAACCCTGGGCCAAACAAAAATAGACAAATAATCCTAAGTGTCAACCCTAACTTTCAACCCTAACTTTCAACCCTAACTTTCAACCCTAACTTTCAACCCTAACTCTTCTCTGATTGGTTAGTACCCAAATGAGTCACATACCTAAATTTTCGTATTCCCCTATAACCCTGGGCCAAACAAAAATAGAAAAATAATCCTAAGTGTCAACCCTAACTTTCAACCCTAACTTTCAACCCTAACTTTCAACCCTAACTTTCAATCCTAACTTTCAACCCTAACTTTCAACCCTAACTCTTCTCTGATTGGTTAGTACCCAAATGAGTCACATACCTAAATTTTCGTATTCCCCTATAACCCTGGGCCAAACAAAAATAGAAAAATAATCCTAAGTGTCAACCCTAACTTTCAACCCTAACTTTCAACCCTAACTTTCAACCCTAACTTTCAACCCTAACTTTCAACCCTAACTCTTCTCTGATTGGTTAGTACCCAAATGAGTCACATACCTAAATTTTCGTATTCCCCTATAACCCTAACCCTAACCCTAACCCTAACCCTAACCCTAACTTTCAACCCTAACTTTCAACCCTAACTCTTCTCTGATTGGTTAGTACCCAAATGAGTCACATACCTAAATTTTCGTATTCCCCTATAACCCTGGGCCAAACAAAAATAGAAAAATAATCCTAAGTGTCAACCCTAATTTTCAACCCTAACTTTCAACCCTAACTTTCAACCCTAACTTTCAACCCTAACTCTTCTCTGATTGGTTAGTACCCAAATGAGTCACATACCTACATTTTCGTATTCCCCTATAACCCTGGGCCAAACAAAAATAGAAAAATAATCCTAAGTGTCAACCCTAACTTTCAACCCTAACTTTCAACCCTAACTTTCAACCCTAACTTTCAACCCTAACTCTTCTCTGATTGGTTAGTACCCAAATGAGTCACATACCTACATTTTCGTATTCCCCTATAACCCTGGGCCAAACAAAAATAGAAAAATAATCCTAAGTGTCAACCCTAACTTTCAACCCTAACTTTCAACCCTAACTCTTCTCTGATTGGTTAGTACCCAAATGAGTCACATACCTAAATTTTCGTATTCCCCTATAACCCTGGGCCAAACAAAAATAGAAAAATAATCCTAATTGTCAACCCTAACTTTCAACCCTAACTTTCAACCCTAACTTTCAACCCTAACTTTCAACCCTAACTTTCAACCCTAACTCTTCTCTGATTGGTTAGTACCCAAATGAGTCACATACCTAAATTTTCGTATTCCCCTATAACCCTGGGCCAAACAAAAATAGAAAAATAATCCTAAGTGTCAACCCTAACTTTCAACCCTAACTTTCAACCCTAACTTTCAACCCTAACTTTCAACCCTAACTCTTCTCTGATTGGTTAGTACCCAAATGAGTCACATACCTAAATTTTCGTATTCCCCTATAACCCTGGGCCAAACAAAAATAGAAAAATAATCCTAAGTGTCAACCCTAACTTTCAACCCTAACTTTCAACCCTAACTTTCAACCCTAACTTTCAACCCTAACTCTTCTCTGATTGGTTAGTACCCAAATGAGTCACATACCTAAATTTTCGTATTCCCCTATAACCCTGGGCCAAACAAAAATAGAAAAATAATCCTAAGTGTCAACCCTAACTTTCAACCCTAACTTTCAACCCTAACTTTCAACCCTAACTCTTCTCTGATTGGTTAGTACCCAAATGAGTCACATACCTAAATTTTCGTATTCCCCTATAACCCTGGGCCAAACAAAAATAGAAAAATAATCCTAAGTGTCAACCCTAACTTTCAACCCTAACTTTCAACCCTAACTTTCAACCCTAACTCTTCTCTGATTGGTTAGTACCCAAATGAGTCACATACCTAAATTTTCGTATTCCCCTATAACCCTGGGCCAAACAAAAATAGAAAAATAATCCTAAGTGTCAACCCTAACTTTCAACCCTAACTTTCAACCCTAACTTTCAACCCTAACTTTCAACCCTAACTCTTCTCTGATTGGTTAGTACCCAAATGAGTCACATACCTAAATTTTCGTATTCCCCTATAACCCTGGGCCAAACAAAAATAGAAAAATAATCCTAAGTGTCAACCCTAACTTTCAACCCTAACTTTCAACCCTAACTTTCAACCCTAACTTTCAACCCTAACTCTTCTCTGATTGGTTAGTACCCAAATGAGTCACATACCTAAATTTTCGTATTCCCCTATAACCCTGGGCCAAACAAAAATAGAAAAATAATCCTAAGTGTCAACCCTAACTTTCAACCCTAACTTTCAACCCTAACTTTCAACCCTAACTTTCAACCCTAACTTTCAACCCTAACTCTTCTCTGATTGGTTAGTACCCAAATGAGTCACATACCTAAATTTTCGTATTCCCCTATAACCCTGGGCCAAACAAAAATAGAAAAATAATCCTAACTTTCAACCCTAACTTTCAACCCTAACTTTCAACCCTAACTCTTCTCTGATTGGTTAGTACCCAAATGAGTCACATACCTAAATTTTCGTATTCCCCTATAACCCTGGGCCAAACAAAAATAGAAAAATAATCCTAAGTGTCAACCCTAACTTTCAACCCTAACTTTCAACCCTAACTTTCAACCCTAACTTTCAACCCTAACTCTTCTCTGATTGGTTAGTACCCAAATGAGTCACATACCTAAATTTTCGTATTCCCCTATAACCCTGGGCCAAACAAAAATAGAAAAATAATCCTAACTTTCAACCCTAACTTTCAACCCTAACTTTCAACCCTAACTTTCAACCCTAACTCTTCTCTGATTGGTTAGTACCCAAATGAGTCACATACCTAAATTTTCGTATTCCCCTATAACCCTGGGCCAAACAAAAATAGAAAAATAATCCTAAGTGTCAACCCTAAGTGTCAACCCTAAGTGTCAACCCTAACTTTCAACCCTAACTTTCAACCCTAACTTTCAACCCTAACTCTTCTCTGATTGGTTAGTACCCAAATGAGTCACATACCTAAATTTTCGTATTCCCCTATAACCCTGGGCCAAACAAAAATAGAAAAATAATCCTAAGTGTCAACCCTAACTTTCAACCCTAACTTTCAACCCTAACTTTCAACCCTAACTTTCAACCCTAACTCTTCTCTGATTGGTTAGTACCCAAATGAGTCACATACCTAAATTTTCGTATTCCCCTATAACCCTGGGCCAAACAAAAATAGAAAAATAATCCTAAGTGTCAACCCTAACTTTCAACCCTAACTTTCAACCCTAACTTTCAACCCTAACTTTCAACCCTAACTTTCAACCCTAACTTTCAACCCTAACTCTTCTCTGATTGGTTAGTACCCAAATGAGTCACATACCTAAATTTTCGTATTCCCCTATAACCCTGGGCCAAACAAAAATAGAAAAATAATCCTAAGTGTCAACCCTAACTTTCAACCCTAACTTTCAACCCTAACTTTCAACCCTAACTCTTCTCTGATTGGTTAGTACCCAAATGAGTCACATACCTAAATTTTCGTATTCCCCTATAACCCTGGGCCAAACAAAAATAGAAAAATAATCCTAAGTGTCAACCCTAACTTTCAACCCTAACTTTCAACCCTAACTTTCAACCCTAACTCTTCTCTGATTGGTTAGTACCCAAATGAGTCACATACCTAAATTTTCGTATTCCCCTATAACCCTGGGCCAAACAAAAATAGAAAAATAATCCTAAGTGTCAACCCTAACTTTCAACCCTAACTTTCAACCCTAACTTTCAACCCTAACTTTCAACCCTAACTCTTCTCTGATTGGTTAGTACCCAAATGAGTCACATACCTAAATTTTCGTATTCCCCTATAACCCTGGGCCAAACAAAAATAGAAAAATAATCCTAAGTGTCAACCCTAACTTTCAACCCTAACTTTCAACCCTAACTTTCAACCCTAACTTTCAACCCTAACTCTTCTCTGATTGGTTAGTACCCAAATGAGTCACATACCTAAATTTTCGTATTCCCCTATAACCCTGGGCCAAACAAAAATAGAAAAATAATCCTAACTTTCAACCCTAACTTTCAACCCTAACTTTCAACCCTAACTTTCAACCCTAACTCTTCTCTGATTGGTTAGTACCCAAATGAGTCACATACCTAAATTTTCGTATTCCCCTATAACCCTGGGCCAAACAAAAATAGAAAAATAATCCTAAGTGTCAACCCTAACTTTCAACCCTAACTTTCAACCCTAACTCTTCTCTGATTGGTTAGTACCCAAATGAGTCACATTCCTAAATTTTCGTATTCCCCTATAACCCTAACCCTAACCCTAACGTTTATCTCTATGGCAATGAACAGACCCGCTTATTGCCCCCCGGTCCGACCCCCCAGAGATGGACTCCAACTGGACAAGCACAGTCTCACCAAGTATGTGGAGGGCACTGATCGGATTGACATGTTTCTAAGGAACTTTGAAATGCAGTGCCGGCGGTACGGGGTGCTTCCCCAGCATAGGGTTGCACGCCTGGACCCGCTACTCTCCAGCTTGGCTAAACAGACTTTGATGGCGCTTACAGAGGAGTTTGCTGATGACTATGACCACCTGAAAGAACTTTTGCTGTTTCAGCATGGTTTTACCCCTGAAGCTTACCGGGGTAAGTTCCGGCTGGAGGAGAGGCACCCTCAGGAGACCTATGTCACTTATGTGACCCGCATGGCTTTGTATGGGTTACACTGGGTGGAGGGCTCTGAGGCCAAGACTTACCAACGCCTGCTGGACCTCATCTTTCAGGAGCAGCTCATGCAGCAGTGCCCGCCGGCGGTGAGGGCTTTTGTGTATGATAAAAAGCCCAAGACCTACACCGAGGCGGCGAGGATGGCAGATGACTATGTGGTCAGCCGGTCCCAGATGACCGCCAAGGTACCAGCCAAAGCGGTAACCCCACCGGCGCCGGCCAAGAAAGCTGTGAGTACCCCCCAGTGGACCCAAAAGCCGCCTGCGGGCAGCGGGTCACAGAAGGCGGGAGAGCTCCGGCATGAGCGCCGGTGCTACAATTGCAACAGCACTGGTCACATCAGACCAGATTGCCCGGAACCCCTGCGTTCCAACGGACCCTATCGAGGGCAACGCACCCCAGCTGCAAAGCCGGTAGCCCGCGTGCGGGTGGCTTCCACCAAAGAACCAGGACCGGTCATGGAAACAACTCCCAGCGAGACGTCCCATGTCACCCCTACCCCGGTTTCTTCAGTGCCTACAGCCAGGAGCGGAGGACATCACAGCGCAGACCTGCAGCAGACGGACGGCAGGAGCAAGCATCTCACCCCGGTCACAGTCGGTGACCGGCAAGCAGTTGGCTTACTTGATTCAGGAGCTGCAGTGACCCTGGTCCGACCTGATATGGTCCGGCCAGAGGAATTGATCCCAGGCCCTGGGATACAGATCACTGTGGCTGACGGAGAGCCACGTTTCCTGCAGGTGGCCCGCATTTTTTTGGATTGGGGGGTGGGCAAGGGTGTGCGGGAGGTGGGGGTTTTACCAGGTTTGGATGCTGAAATTCTTTTGGGCAATGACCTGGGACCGATGACCTGCACCTACGACCGTGTGCCCCAGCCCGCTGCAGTGGCGGCGGTTACCCGGAGCCAGACCGCGGCAATGTCGGCGGTGGCCACCCCAGTCCCCCAGCCTTTGGGACCAACGTTAGCGGAGGGCACAGAGGAGCCCAGGGAGGTAAGCCAGGATCAGTTGCAACCACAGGCTGACTTACTGTTCCCCCTTACCGTGTCCCCTTCCCCTGACAATGACATGACTGGGGGGGGGGGGCAGATTTAGGAGCCCAGTTTAGGGAGGCAGTGAAGGCAGACCCTACCCTGGCCGGTGTGAGACTTCGGGCGTCCGAATCTCAGGCAGGGGAGGGCACTGAGCGCTGCCTATGGCATAAGGGACTCCTATACAGAGAAGAAGGGAACCCGAGAATAGAGAAAGGATTGACCGGTAAGCGACAGCTAGTAGTACCCCAGGGGTACCGACAGCAATTGTTATGGGTAGCTCACTCTATTCCGTTAGCGGGACATCAGGGGGTCACCAGAACGCGAGCCCGGTTATTGCAGCGTTATTTCTGGCCGGGGGCATCCAGGGATGCGGCTGATTTCTGCCGCTCCTGTGATGCCTGCCAGCGAGTAGGTAAGGCGGGCGACCGTGTGAAGGCACCCCTGAGACCCCTACCGATAATAGGGGAACCCTTCCAGAAGGTAGCGATGGACCTGATAGGACCCCTCATGATTCCTAGCAGGTCAGGGAAGTGCTACATCCTCACGGTGGTGGATTTTGCCACCCGGTACCCTGAGGCGGTAGCGCTGGGCACCATAAGTGCCAAGACAGTGGCAGCAGCTTTGCTGAACATTTTTGCTAGGGTAGGTTTCCCTAGTGAGATCCTAACTGATCAGGGGTCGCAGTTCATGAGTGAACTGTTACATTGTCTCTGGGATGCCTGCGGTGTACAGCACCAGCGCACTACCCCTTACCATCCCCAAACAAACGGATTATGTGAGAGGTTTAATGGTACCCTGAAGCAGATGCTTCGGACCTTTATAGAGGCGGAGGGGAAAGACTGGGAGATTCACCTGCAGCACTTGCTGTTTGCATACCGAGAGGTACCGCAAGAATCTACAGGCTTCTCCCCCTTCGAGCTACTATATGGCCGCAGGGTACGTGGACCTCTGGACCTCTTCCGTGAGGGATGGGAGGGGAAGACTACTGCTACTGATGCTTCAGTGATCCAGTATGTAGTAGATCTCAGAGACCGGTTAGAGATGCTTATGGGGGTGGCCCAGGACCACCTCAGGGCTGCTCAGACCAAGCAGAAGCAATGGTATGACCAGCAGGCCGTAGCAGAGAATTCATCCCAGGACAGCAGGTGCTTGTTCTCAAACCCACTCGGGAGAACAAGCTGATGGCTGCCTGGTCGGGACCGTACCCGGTTATCCGAAAGGTGAATGAGTGCAACTATGTTGTACAGGTAGCGCCTGAGAGGCACAAGACATATCACATTAATATGTTAAAGGAATACAGAGCACCGAGTATGGGAGCAGTAATGGCCATTTGTAGCCCACTGCTGGAGGATCCGGCGAGCAATGCTCTGCCTGATCTCCTAGGGGAGGCAAAGCAAGGAAACACTGTTGAGCAGGTAGAGATCGGGGCACAGTTGAGTGCTAGGCAGAAGGGAGAAGCCAGGGACATGCTAGCTCAGTATAGCGCCCTCTTCACTGACATGCCAGGGACCACACATCTCACCAAACACCCAGTACACACAGGGGACCTGCAGCCTCTGCATAAGCACGCTTATAGAGTGTCAGCAGAGGTCAAGATAAGTATGGAGAGAGAGATTGAGGAGATGCTGACCCTAGGGGTAATTACTCCGTCCCAGAGCCCTTGGGCAAGTCCAGTAGTCCTAGTGCCTAAGAAGGACAAAACCACCCGGTTTTGTGTGTACTACCGGTTGCTCAACGCTGGGACGGTGTCAGATGCTTACCCCATGCCCCGCATGGATGAGTTACTAGATGAACTCGCGGGGGCAAAGTATCTGACCACCATGGATCTGAGCAAAGGCTACTGGCAGATTCCCCTGACCCTGGAGGCTAGGGAGAAGTCAGCATTCTTCACTCCAAGTGGCCTCTATGAGTTTTTGGTGATGCCATTTGGGATGAAGAATGCCCCGGCTACCTTCCAACGCCTGGTCAATAGGTTACTGGAAGGGATGCAGAGCTATGCCAGGGCTTACTTAGATGACATTGCTGTCTTTAGTAATTCCTGGGAATCCCACATAGGACATGTAGCTGCAGTGCTGGATAGAATCAGGGAGGCTGGGCTTACCTTAAAACCCACTAAGTGTATGGTAGGTATGGCAGAAGTCCTGTACTTAGGGCACAGGGTGGGTGGAGGGCATTTCAAGCCAGAGCCAGCCAAGGTAGAAGCCATAGTTCAGTGGCCTGTTCCAAAAACCAAGAAACAGGTCATGGCCTTTTTGGGCACCGCAGGGTACTACAGGAAATTTGTCCCACAGTACAGCGCCGTGGCCAAACCCCTGACTGATCTGACTAAGAAGCAACTGCCTGTGCTTATTACCTGGTCTCCTGCTGTGAAACTGCTTTCCAGGCACTGAAAGCTGCGCTTGCTGAGGCCCCCATCCTGGCTGCCCCAGATTATACCAAGCATTTTCTTATTCAGACTGATGCCTCAGACTTTGGTGTGGGGGCTGTGTTGAGCCAGGTGGGGGACGACGGCAAAGAGCACCCTGTGGTGTATCTCAGTCGCAAACTGCTCCCCAGGGAGGTGGCATATGCCACCATTGAAAAGGAGTGCTTGGCCATTGTGTGGGCACTCAAAAAGCTCCAGCCCTATGTCTATGGGAGGGCTTTCACGGTCATTACCGACCACAATCCCCTGAGCTGGCTACAGAGGGTATCAGGGGAAAATGCCAAACTGCTGAGATGGAGCTTGGCTTTGCAAGAATTTGAATTCACCATTCAGCACAAAAAGGGTAGTGAAAACAGCAATGCTGATGGACTTTCACGCCAGGACTATCCCTCTGAGACTGAATTCATTAATGGTGCCAGCAGTGCCCCACTCCCCGTCAGGGCCAGTGGGCCACAGGACACGCATTAAGAAGGGGAGGTGTAGAGGGAGAGAGGGGGTGGCCCGGTATTAAAGGGGTTGCACCCCATTTGGCCACCCCTGACCGCACCAGGGAGACAAGGGGTTAACTGGGCTGAGGTCCAGAAATGTGATGTAACCCTTGTTGTAACCCTTGATGTAATACATGTAAATGTATTTTCCCCTGTTCCATTGTAATGTCTGGTTACTCAGTGTTTGCATCACACACACACTAGAATCCATCCGGGAGCACAAGGGTTAATAATTCTTTAATGATTATAGCTCTTTGTGTAAGTTTCCCGCCTTTTCGGGCACCATTTTGCAGGTCCCCATTGGCCGCCATTAGGGCTCAATGCATTTCAATAGGAATTTGTGCTGTTTTCGTCCTGTTTCCTGTAGTGACCAGCAGGTGGCGTCCGAGAGGGAGAGCGGCGGTTTCCCATTGAAAGTCAATGGGCTCATTGACTTCAATGGAGATGCCTCGAGGTAACCTAGTTGGCTGCCGTCCAGACCGCAAACCGCAAAGCGGATACAATGTCCTTCAAAAGAGCTAAAATCACTGGGTCAAGTTCAACGTCAATTAGCGGGGAAATAAACTGTTTTAGGGCACCTAGGGATAAAATTCTTTTTGCCCCTAGTTCCTAAGCGTCCCCCCACTCGACCACCACCGGGTCCCCGAATCCTGGACCCCCGATAAGGGTCGAACCAGATAGAGCGGGTCGCGCCATAGGCTTTTCCGGCGGTGGCAGAAACGGCTCAGAAAAATGACTAAGTGAGAAATGCTGAATTTTAGGAATCCATATCTCCGGTTCCGGAGGGTTCAGCGGATCAGGGTTTGGGGTATCTGTAGCCACTGCTCCGGCATCGCTGCAGAACCATCCTTGACCCGCTTGGACCAACCCGACGGAGTATGGACCCCCTTGAAGTTCGGGACTTTTCCCATAAACTTCAATGGCAGAAAACCCCCATTGACTTCAATGGCGGCGATTTACCATTGAAAGTCTATGGCGGAGCTGCCCGTTGTTTTCAATGGGGATTTAGTGAAAAGCTGAGATTTCTTTTTCAATGGAGATTTTTGTATTAAAATGATTTAATGTGCATTGGTGTAACTCCGGTTTCTTAGGTCGTAGCAAGTCGCTTTTTGGACCATATGGTGTCCCAGTTCTGGCAATGCGAACTGGGAAGTTTGGACCTGCTAAACCTAACGGAACCGGATATTTTAATATGTTTATGTATTATGCTTAATAGTGTATCTTAAGGTATGGACAAAGACCCAGAAGAGATTCTTTTGGGCCATAAGGTAGCAGATGGCCCTGGGGACGCCGCTATGTCTAGGATTTAAGTGCTGTTCAAAGAGTTTTATCACCCTCACTGTTTATCCGAAGCCCAAACCAGGGCAGGTCTTAAGTGTTCCAGTTAACACCTTTCAACAAAGGTTTTCCTGCCAGAACTCCAAATGGTAGACTGTCTGGCATTCCTGACGTAAATGTGGGGCTTCAGAAATGAGACCCCCAGAGTTCTACTGCGCATGTGCCAACTAGCAGGGGGGCATGGGTCAGAATGCTTTCCCACGTTAGTGAGTGGCTGGAGGTAATTGTAAACCAATCCCCTGTGCTTAAGGTTAAGAATAGAAGGAGAATGGTTTATAAACTGCTGTCCACCCATATATCCTTTGTCTTCGTTTGCTGATATGGTTACCTGATATCACCTGAATGATTTCCTCACTGCTGAAAGAAATGCTACATCATACTTCTCATTCCCCAACCCTTAAGTAAGTGTACTTCTTGTTCGTTACTGTATTATCTGTTGTGTTCACCTATATTCTAAGGAATAAATACAATTTATTATATCTTAAGCCTCGTTCAGTTCAAACCCAATTATTTTTGTGTAATATTAATAAGCCTGTGGAAGCTATCGTCACAAGGAGGTATTATAGTGTGTATTGTGGGGAGAATTAGTGTGTGTGTTGTTTGGGAGTGATATTCGGGAGGATTGTGTGTGCAGAAGGAAGAATGAGTGAGGGGGGAGTAAGGGAGCAGGATTGAATGAGAGGGGGTCATTGAGTGATAGCGGGGAGGGGAGGGAAGAGTGAGGAGAGTGGGTGTAGGAGGGAGCAGTGCAAGAGACCGTCGGGGGCAGAATACATGGTGAGAAGGGAGGCTGCCTAGAAGCATAAAAATCTACTTCACCACTGTTCTGTACTCTCTTCAATACTCTGTGTTACAGATCTCTCTGGCAAGAAATGGGGTCCAATGGCAAAGACTGCTCTAAATAAGATAGTATAAATGAACACAGAGAGAAATTCCAAAGAGTAACCCAAGAAAATACAAGTGAAATCTAATCGTAAGGTAATTAGTCCCATTAAGTGAAATACATAAAGGAATAGTCCATAAAAAAGCACAAAGGAAAAAAATAGGAGTACTTTATTGTGATGTTACATTTCAGAGAATATAAAATTATAGGAAAACAATTCCACTTTGTTCAGAAAACCAGAAAGTCTTGGTCCCAGGTGGACTGAATTTTTATTGCAAATAAGTTCCTTAATACACAAGTAAAGAATATAGTTACTTATTCTATTCTCTACTGTAAGACGTGCCACATTGCCCAATATTTGGGTACAGTGCCCAGATTGTGACCATGCACTACAGAGGTGAGATTCCCCCAACTCCAATTTGCTACACACTCCAAGAGAGATTATTGTGATCAGAGGTGGAATGAGAGGGGTGAGAAGGGTCGCTGCCCAGGGAGTAGCCTGACAGGGGGTACAGAAATCTCTTTTGGTGCATATATTGCGGAGCTGCATTGATTGACTTGTCAATCAGCTCTGCTGCCTATCCCATTGACATCATGATCCGGCACTGTGATCAGCTGCAGCGCTGACCCAGGTGTGTTAGTGCAGCACTTTACAGGGAGGGAACAGAGGTTGTGGATGACAGATGCTGGGGATAGGCCATGAGTACGGGCCAGAGTAAGGTGGAGACTTTCTGTACTCTGCATACAGGACACTGCATGCATGACAGTGTCTGTGTGTGTGTGTGTGTGTGTATTCCAAGTGTCAGTGTGCATAAGTAAGTGTGCTCTGTAAGTATGCCTGTGTGGCAGGTATAGGGGGGTGGTTCAGCTGGAGGAACTTATCCAGGCACAAAAGCACATAGATGCCCCAGATTATACCACCCCAAATGCTGATAATATCCTGCTGCACTTTACAGAAGATGATGCAGATGTCAGTGGGTGGTGGGTTCATTAAATCCATCCATCATATCATAGCCACACTGTGCATATGATGTACTGAATCAATCACAGGAAGACATCTCCATGGTAGGGGTAGAAGTTAACAGAATATGTCCAGCACTGTGGTGTGTAGCCCATAAATAATAATTGTGCACATTACAGAACATACTTGCAACTGCAAGATCATTTTGCTGCTTGTAGTGTTTGCTCTTGTCCTGTGCAGTGTTGTCGTAGATCCGTCTCTTCAGTGTTCACTGCAATAAAAGTAAGACATTGCATTAATATTACAGAAGTTTGGGAGCTGAAATCCCACTATGCTGCAGACATTTTCCCTTTGCATAAGATTCTTGTGATTATATCTCAATGATGATCAATAACAACTACATCATAACACAGCCGCTCAATACAAAATATGTATTTGCTATCAATGGTCATGGAGGCCAAACGTCACACAATGTACAGATATACTGCTGCGGCCGAGTTTATTCGAGCATTTGCCCGTTCTTGGCCGCAGCAGTAACCTGGCACGCGCCGGAGGGTGCCGGGCGCACGCCGAAGCAGCGGAGGAGCGCCCTCCGATCGGGGCTTTCTCCCTTCCGCTGCCGGGTCCGTCGGGTCCCCCGGAACCCCCTGCCGCTGTCCCCCACATCGCGGGACACCAGTGCTCCCTCGGGGAGCCCTGGACGCGCGTGCAGGGGGCGCAGGCACCCGATGACGCGTGACCGTGCATCGGTGATGCGCGGCACGCTGAGGGAGTGCGGCTAGCACGCCGGGGCATCCCCCGGCTTGCGGTGCTAGCCGTGCTTCAATAAAACGTGTCGGTAGTGTAGCAAGGATTATTTCTTCCTCTGGTGCAATATGATGGGATGTGTTGTAAGATTCTGCATTATTAGCATCACTGAATCTTTTGGAAACTGAGTAATATTCTATGTTTTAATGCAATATTATGGATGATCAGCCGGTAAAATAAAGCTTACTGTATCTGTAGCCATGCTCTACCCATGATGTGCTGAATCAATGACTGCAGAGTGATTCAGAGTGGTAAACATGACTGGAACTCATCTCTGAATAGAGGACAGAACAGCAGTGCAGAGTAGGAGGTGAATGTATCTCAAATGGAAGACTTAGTAGCTGTGTGGGGAGTAGACAGTACAGACTGATCAAATAAATAGTTAAAGGAGTATCTTCAACATTACTTGGCTTTGTTATCAACATTGAAGTTTCCCTTGTTTTTTCTGTTCTTTAAATCACTACTACTGATGCCATGTGTAACCTGTACTGAGAGATATACTCTACTGGCCTAGATGAAACCATATGATGCAAACAGGATTCATCCCACTCCAGATTCATATGATTGCACCACTTCAACCTTTAATAAAACACATAGAACTACAGCAGTGCGCTACTGCACATGTTCTTGTTATGAATGGTAGTAGATGTGGTCCTTGGGTCAATACTTCATACAGCAGCCACACTCTACTCATGATGTATTGAATCAACAAAAACCTGCATGGTACAGATCACAGGAAGGGTAGAGTAGAGGGGAATATGTCCAATGCGAAACCCTTAGCAGCTGGATTGTGTGGAGTCAACAAAACGACAAATACTAAATGAGAAATATACACATTGCTTATCTGTCTCTGTGTAGTCATTTTCCTCCTCTTCAACTGTCTTTCAAAATTTCTCTTCTGACAGAAAAGAAACACATGGCTTCAATATTCACTGTTCTTCCCTCCTGAAATAAAAGTTAAGCATTGCATGGTTATGATCATACATACAATGAACCTTGCGCCAAACCATGTGATCCAAAGTAAATCCACCTCCCTCCCATAGCTGTGTTCCTTCTAGAGCTTCTACCACACAAGTCATTAATGTTCGTGACACTGTACTGCAGTCACAGTCTGCACACAAAGTACTGAATCAATTACATCACACTGAAAAGGCAGTCTACATGATGCAATAGTTAACCATAATAACTCTGTCATGCAAATGACAGGAAAACCTATATGTATATCATTAGGGGAGAGGGGAAAAATAATTAAAAAATAAGTGCGACAAATAAAAACAGATTATAGGAAAGTAAATCCTTGCCCTGGGAACTTTACAATCTAATAGAAATGTTAGAAGACTTAAAGAGAGGCAGCAGTTGGGGGAAGAAGTGCAGTAGATGACAATGCTTGTCCTTAATGGTGGGTACAATTAGTAGAAAGCACATCTTGGGAACAATAGTTGTTAGCAGTGACTGTGGGTGTGGGACAGTAGCCACGAGTCAAAGTTTTTTAAATGCTTGATTTAAGTCGTGAATTTTAAGATTGGTCTTACATGTGGGTGGAAGAGGTTATGTTGGCATATACTGAGTGTGAGGAAGTTTCACATGTACGGTGCAGTGATGGAAAATGGTTTCAGGCAAGTGAGAGAACAGTAGAGGTGAAAGAAGTTTACAGGAGACAGTTATGGTTATAGTGCAAGAGACAAGCAAGGGCATAACGAGAGATCAAAGATGATATGCAAGAAGGAGCAGATTAATGGAGAGCCTTAACAAAAAGGTAAGGAGGAGAACTTTGTAGGTGATACAAAAACTTGATGGGATGCCAGGACAGGGATTTAAGGAGATGAGCAGAGACTGTTGTGGGAGAAAGTGAGATAACTCAAGCAGCAGAGTTTTGCATAGGAGAAAGTTGTGAAGCATGGAGGCCTGTTAGTAGTATGTTAAAATAACCTATAGGATAACAGTATACATTGGAGTTTTAGCAGTAGGTTGAGAGGGGAAAGGGAAGATCTTGGCAATATTAGAGAGAAAGAGGCAACACATTTTACCCATAGCCGTGCATGTGAATGGAGATGGAATTGAAGAGCCAAATGTTACTCCTATGCAACATGTTTGATGACAAGATAGATGGTAGTACTGTTTACTGTGATGGAGAAAGGGGATAATATGAGCCCAGTGTTAGACATTAAGTTTAAGGCAGTGGAGTGCCATCCATGAGCATATAGCCAGGAGACAACCCAAGAGTAGGGACTGGATTGCAGGAGTGAGAACAGGGGTGGATAGATTTGTGTGTGTATCATCCGCATAGAGATTATATCTAAGGCCAAAAGCATTGATGAAGTCACCAAATGATAGTATGTAGAGAGAAAGAGAGATCTCAGAACAGAGCCCTGATGTATACCCACAGACAGATCAATAGAAGACGAAGACATGTTAGCAACAGAGATGGAGAATGTGTGACAGGAAAGTTATGATGAAAACCAGGATAGAACTTCGTTACTGATACCAAGAGAGAGTTTAGAATATGAAGGAGGAGAGTGATTGAGAGCATCAAACGCAGCCGATAGATCAAGTAGGATTAGTAGGGAAAAACCTTGGGAATTAGCTTTAAGCACAGTCTGTAGAACGTGCTGTACGAAAGGCAGGTTGTAAAGGATCCAGGAGGGCATGTGATTTAAGAATGTTGACACTAGCAATTAGAAGGCAAACAGCATGAGGGATACAGAGCGGTAGTTAGTAAGGCACATAGGGTGTAGTTTGTTTCTGACAAAAGGGTGACCGCTACAGGCTTAAAGTAAGAGGGCAAAAATCCAGAGAATAGGGAGAAATTGAAGATGTGGGTGAGAGTGGGGTCTAAGAGATGCAGTAAGGTGTGAGGGGATACGATCTAGAGGGCATGTGGTAGAGGGAGAATAGAAGATGATTAGCTTCCAGCTCTGTAAGAGAAGAAAAGGAGTCAAGTGCAGAAGGAGATTTGGGTAGAAGGAGAGAAGGGGGAAGGGACAGAAGGAATCTCCTTTTGGGTGGCATCCACCTTGCCTCTGAAGTAGTCAAATGCTTGAGGAGAAGTGAAGGAAGGATGGCAAGTGGGAGGAGAAGATCAGTGGAGGGAGTCAAATACAGAGAAAAAAAACAGCGTAAATTAAATTTGAGTGTTGATGAGTGTGGAAAAAAGTAGTGTATTTAGCCCTAGAGAGCAGCTTTATACAGGACAGGAGACATTTTTACTGTAGAAAAATCAAACAAAGTGTGAGATTTCCTCCGTAGGTATTAAGAACAGCGAGTGGAAGTGTGATGAGTGTGTTTGGGAATTTAGCCAAAGGTGTGGGTTAGAGGGATGAGTGTGTCAGAGCCTATAGGGGGCATATAGATAGGAGGATAGCATTGTAAGAGTTAATAAGATTGTTAGTTTAAGCAGAAAGAAAGAGAGAGAAGAGAGAAGAGAGGTTAGAGTAGATGTCAGAGGAGAGTTTAATTAAGCAGAGGCAAATCAGTGGGACAGGTAAGATGCGGTGAGGGGAATGACTGATTGTGACTGATGAGAGCAGAAGAGGTTATGTACAACTAGAGCCTTGTTAGTAAGAGTGGACATTCCAGAGGGCACAGGAGAAGGGAAGAGAAAAGTAAGGAAAGGAATGTGGATTACATTAGATAGGTTAACACTCTTAGTAGGGAGGCCTGATGTGTATATGAGCCGGTCCAAGATTATAAGAGATATCCCCCAACATCAGCGAGCATAGAAGGAGACACAGAGATAGGTGTAGAGAGAGACAGAGATAGGGATATGTAGAGAGAGAAGGGCGTCAAGAGAATGAGACAGATAGGCGTAGAGAGAGGAGACATAGAGAGAGGGGGCTTTGAGAGGGGGGCGTAGAGAATGAGGGAAGGTGGAAGAGAATAGGATGTGCAGGAGTGCATTTCATTGAGCAGTGCAGAAATAGCTGCAATAGAGGTCTGTACAAATGGTGCTTTGTGTAGACACATGCAAAGGTAGGGGAAGGAAAGTGTATAGAACATGTGGATAAAAGCAGGAGTGTGGAAGTTAGAGAAATTAGAAAAGTTTTACAGAGGAGTGAGGAAACAGTAAACAGAAAGAACAAGAGAGAGGTTACATTGGGATGACGTGCTGTGGTAGAGAGAAATGCTAGGAGAGAGCCTCCAGATATTAGAGGACATGAATTGAGAGAGCAAATGTATAAATCAAAACCGGAGGGGGAGGTATAGCACGAAAGCTTGCACAGCAGTTGATGAAGATTATAGTCTTAATGTTGCGTGTACCTGTCAGGGCACTCAAGAAGGTCAATGCTCACAAGTGCAGAGTTCATGAAGAAATGCTGAATCCAGTTCCCCTCCAATTTAATTTTAATATAACTTTTTCATTCTTCATTACTGCAAAAAGCAAACAAAACAAAACCACATTGCATTACTATTTTCAAAATGGATTGAATGACATATTCAACAGTAACTGTGTGATGCCAATATTGCCTTCTCACTCGTAGGCCAGTACGGTCAGGTACCCAGTACTGATAAAACAATAAGTGCCCGTACTAAGTACCAATATGAATTATAAGGAAATGTAAAATCTCCAGGTCTCTCTCCATCTCTGCAACAGATATATGGATAAGCCCATATTAAGGCATCACGTGACCGGAGCCGTCACTGACTGGGTATACGCAAAGATGCAGGGAGATGCAAAGAAAGGGAGGGAGAGAGACAGGGAGAAGATGGGAAACGGAGGGAGGCACGGATGGCAGGCCTCTCTCTTTCACTGGTGCATGCAAGGAGCTGGTCCCAACATCCACAAAGTGTGTGTGTATTATTGGTTGTGTTTTATGGCGGTAGGAGGATAGTGTGTATATTGTGTGTGTGTGGGAGTATTATATTGTGTGTAGGGTATTATAGTGTGTATATTATGTTGAGGTGCAGAGGAGAGTGTTAGATTGGGTATCTTGTGTTAGGGGGTATTGTGTATATTGTGTTTAAGACTATAATATTATTGGGGAGATTATTATTGAGGAGGTATTAAAGTGTGTATTGTGGGGAGTATTAGTGTATGTATTATTTGTGGGTGACAGATGCTGTGGGTAGGCCAAGAGTACGGGCCAGACTAAGGTGGAGACTTTCTGTACTCTGCATACAGGACTCTACATGTACTGCAGAGGTGAAATTCCCCCAACTCCAATTTGCTACACTCTCCAAGAGAGAATATTGTGATCAGAGGTGGAAGATGAGCAGGGTCACTGCCCAGGGAGTAGCCTGTCAGGGGGCATGGAAATCTCTTTTGGTGCGTATGTTGCCACGTGGCATTGATTGACCGGTCAATTAGCACTGCTTCCTATCACAGTGACATGATCCGGTGCTGTGATCGGTTGCAGCGCTGACCAAGGTGTGTTAGTGCAGCAATTTACAGGGAGGGAACAGAGGTTGTGGGTGACAGATGCTGGGGGTAGGCCAAGAGTACGGGCCAGAGCAAGGTGGAGATATTCTGTACTCTGCATGCCCATCCTGCATGCCCAGGACTCTGCATGCATGCCAGTGGCTGTGGGGTGTGTGTGTGTAGGTATGCCAAGTGTCAGTGTGCATAAGTAAGTGTGCTGTGTGTGTAAGTAAGTTTGCCTGTGTGCAGGAGGTGTAGGGGGGTGGGGGGCGGGGGGCGGTTCAGCTGGAGGACTTTACCCAGCACAAAAGCACATAGATGCCTCTGATTATATCACCCCAAATGCTGATAATATCCTGCTGTAGATGCACTTTACAGAAGATGATACAGATGTCATCAGTGTTTGGTGGGTTCATTAAATCAATCCATCATATAATAGCCACACTGTGCATATGATGTACTGAATCAGTAACACCAATCACAGGAAGACATCTCCATGGTAGGGGTAGTGTTGAAGTTAACAAAATATGTCCAGCACTGTGGTGTGGAGCCCATACATAATAATTGTGCACATTACCAGAACAACATATTGTCAACTGCATGATCATTTTGCTGCTTGTAGTGTATACTCTTGTCCTGTGCAGTGTTGTAGTAGATCCGTCTCTTCGGTGTTCACTGCAATAAAAGTAAGACATTGCATTAATATTACAGAAGTTTGGGGGCTGAAATCCCACTATGCTAATGACAGTTTCCCTTTGCATAAGATTCTTGTGATTATATCTCAATGATGATCAATAACAACTACATCATAACACAGCTGCTCTATACAGAATATGTATTTGCCATCAATGGTCATGGAGGCAATATGTCACACAATGTACATATATAGCAAGGATTATTTCTTCCTCTGGTGTATTATGATGGGAGGGTGAGATTCTGCATTATCAGCATCAGTAAATCTGTAGGAAACTGAGTGATATTCTATTTTTTAATGCAATATTAGGGTAAAATAAAGCTTGCTGTATCTATAGCCATGCTCTACCCATGATGTGCTGAATCAATGACTGCAGAGCGATTTAGAGTGGTAAACATGACTTGAACTCATCTCTGAATAGAGGGTAGCACAGTAGTGCAGAGTAGAAGGTGAATGTATCTCAAATGGAAACCCTTAGCAGCTGTGTGGGGAGTAGACAGTACAGACTGACCAAGTAAATAGTAAAAAGTAGTAACTTCAACATTACTTGGTTTTGTTCTCCACTCCTGTTTTTCTGTTCTTTAAATCACTAATACTGATGCCATATGTAACCTGTACTGAGAGTTATATACTCTACTGGCCTAGATCAAATTAAATGATGCAAACAGGATCCCTCCCACTCAAGATTCATATGATTGCACCACCTCAACCTTTCATAGCAATAACATAGAACTGCAGCAGTGCGCTACTGCACATGTTCTTGTTATGAATGGTAGTAGATGTGGTCCTTGGGTCAGTACTTCATACTGTAGCCACACTCTATTCATGATGTATTGAATCAACAAAAATCTGCATGGTACAGATCACAGGAAGGGGTGGAGTAGAGGTGAATATGTCCAATGCGAAACCCTTAGCAGCCGGATTTTTTGGAGTCAATAAAACGACAAATACTAAATGAGAAATATACACATTGCTTATCTGTCTCTGTGTAGTCATTTTCCTCCTCTTCAACTGTCCTTCAATTTTCTATTTTGCAAGAAAATGAACACATGGCTTCAATATTCACTTCTGTTCTGCAGTCTTTCCTCTTGAAATAAAAAAGTTAAGCATTGCATTATTATTATTATAATTATTATTGACGATACATACAATGAACCTTGCTCCAAACCATGTGATACAAAGCAAATCCACCTCCCTCCCACAGCTGTGCTCCTTCTAGAGCTTCTACCACACAAGTTATTCATGTCAGTGAAACTGTACTGCAGTCCCGGTCTGCACACAATCTACTGAATCAATGACATCACACTGTGTCACACAATGTCATGCTAACGACAGGAAACAATCTTTGTATATATCTTTGTATATATAATAATAATAATAATAATAATAATAAAAAAAATAAGACAGGACAGACACTCCTACATTGCAATCAATAGAAAATAACTGGGACAGGCACTTCAAGGATGCATACGGTCCCGGATAAACTGTAGCTACCTATACACGTGTGCCTTGTCTCTAGACTCTGCAAATATCTCTATTTATATACCACCCATTGTGTACTCAGCGCTTTACAAGAGAGACCAAAAAGTACAGGAAATTATTATACAATAAGTTCAACAAACAAAAACAGACAATAGGAAAGTAAATCCCTGTCCTGGGTAGTTTACAATCTAAGAGAAATGTAAGGAGACTTACAGAGAGACAACAGGTGGGGGAACAAGTGCAGTAGATGACAATGCTTGTCCTTAATGGTGGGTACTTGTAGTATAAAGCACTTCTTGGGAACAATAGTTAGTGACTGAATGAGTGACAGTAGCAACGAGTAAAAGCTATTGAAATGCTTCATTTAAGTTGTGAATTTTAAGGTTGATCTTAAATGTGGGTGGAAGAGGGTATGTTGGCATATACTGAGTGTGTGTGAGTTTCACAGGTAAATTGATGGGAAAGGGTTTCAGGCAAGAGAGCGAGTGCGCAGTAGAGGTGTAAGAAGTATAATGGAGACAGTTATTAGTAGAGCTTAGGAGACGAGGAAGGGCATAACGAGACCAAAGATGATATGTAGGAAGGAGCAGATGAATAGAGAATAGTGTTGGACTGGGTCCTCAACTATAAAAAAATGGGTAACGGGTACCCGGCCAAAATGAAAGGTTCTACCCGGTCGGGTACACGGTTTGGCACTTACCTTCCGGGTGGCGGTGACATCTAGGATCAGCAGCAGTCCTGTGACGGTGGCAGCATCTGTGGTGTCTTCAGCCGGCGGGGGAGCTGCAGGCTCACAGACACAGCTTACCTGCTTCGGTGCTGTGGAAGTGATTCCTGCAGCTCCCCCCGCCAGGTGAAGACACCTCTGATGCTGCCAACATCAGAGGACTGCTGCTGCTGATCCTAGATGTCTTAGGAAAGGTAAGTATAAAAGATTATTTCCAGCTGCCCTGACATTACCCGACGCCGGGTATTACCCGGCCAAGTCCACTTCTCAGTGGCCGGTTTCGAGTAATGTCCGGGTAGCTGGAAATGTGTCGGGTAACGCCGGGTACTCGGTACACCACTAATAGAGAACCTTAACAAAAAGGTAAGGAGGAGAACTTTGTAGGTGATCTGAAACTTGATGGGAAGCAAGGAGAGGGATTTAAGGAGGAGGAGGAGATGAGCAGATACTGTTGTGGGAGAAAGGGAAATTATTCAAGCAGCAGAGTTTTGGATAGATTGCAAATGAGAAAGTTGTGAAGCAGGGAGCCCTGTTAGCAGTATGTTAACCCATACGATAAGGGCATGCATTGGCGTTTTAGCAGTAGATTGACAGAGAAAAGGGCAAATCTTGGAAATATTACAGAGAAAGAATCGACAAACTTTAGCCAGTGTCGTGAATGAAGATGGAAAGGGAAGAGTCAAATGTTACTCCTAGGCAATGTGCTTTCATGACAGGATGATGGTAGTACTGTTTACTGCGATGGAGAAAGGTGATATTAGGCCAGATTTAGGGGGAAATATGAGGAGCTCAGTTTTAGACATTAGGTTTAAGGCAGAAGAGTGTCATCCATGGAGGATATAGCCAGGAGGCGACCCGAAACTAGGAACTAAATGGCAGGAGTGACGGTAGGGTGGATAGGTGTGTGTATCATCTGCATAGAGATGATATCAAGGGCCAAAATAGTTGATAAGGTCAACTAGTGATAGTATGTAGTGAGAGAGGTCCCAGAACAGAGTCCTGAGGTATACCAACAGACAAAACAACAGGAGACAAAGACACGTTAGCAACAGAGATGGAGAATGTGTGATGGAGAAGTATGATGAAAACCAGGATATAAGTTTGCTGCGGATACGAAGAAAGAGTTTAGAATATGAATGAGAAGAGTGATTGACAGTATCAAAAGCAGAAGAGAGATCAAGCAGGATTAGTAAGTAAAATGGACCTTGGGAATTTTCTTTATGTACATAATTGGTTACATTGGGAAAGGCAGATTGTGAAGGGCCCAGAGGAGCATGTGATTTAAGAATGTTGATCAAACGGGAGATCACAAGACGTTCTAGCAATTAGGAGGCAAATGGTAGGACGGATACAGGGCGATAGTTAGAAATTCACACAAGGTCAAGGTTATTTTTGAGAATAGGGGTGACCACTGCATGCTTAAAAGGAAGAGTTGAAAGAGCCAAAGGATATGGAGGAATTGAAGATGTGGGTGAGAGTGAGAATATAGGATTGAGAGGGCATGTGGTAGAGGGAGAAGAGAAGATCAGGTTCCAGCTTTGTGACAGGAGAAAAGGAGTCAAGAGTGCAATGAGATCTAGATAGAAAAAGAGAGAGGGGGAAGGGAGAGAACGAATCTACTTGTGGATGGCATCCACCTTGCCTCAAGTGAGCAAAGGCTTGAGGAGAAATAAAGGATGGATGTTAAGTGGGAGGAGAAAGTCAGTGGTGGGACTCAAATACATAGAAGACAGTGTGAATGAAATTGGAGTGTTGATGAGTGAGGAAAAAGTAGTGTTTGACCTTAAAAAAAGGAGCAGAGTTTTACAGAACAGGACAAAGGTTTAGTGTAGAAAATCAGACTGTGAGATTTCCTCCATAGGTGTTAAGAGCAGCAGTGTGATGTGATGAAGTGTGATGAGAGCGTGCTTGTGAATTAAACCAATGCATGGTTTAGGCTGCGTCTATAGTAAGCACACAACAGAAGGCAAAGTTAGCGCATGCCTGTCGCTCCAGCAATCCCCGCACTGAGGTCCGAGGCGACGGGGAGGCCCTGCATCGCTCGCACGCACTGTGGACGACCAAGCGTGTGCCCATGATAATCACGGCCTTAGAGGGATGAGTGTGTCAGAGCCTAGAAGGGGCATATAGATGATGGAGGAGGAGGGAGGAGGAGATGATAGCATTGTAAGAGTTAACAAGATAGTTAGTTTAAGCAGAAAGTGAGGAGAGGTTAGAGATAAGGGTAGATGTCAGAGGAGAGAGTTCAATTAAGCTGAGGTATCGAGTAGGACAGGGGTGAGGGGAATGAGAAGTGGTGGATGATGAGAGCAGAAGAGGTCATGTACAAATAGACCATGTTAGTCGTAGAGCAGACATTCCAGAGGGCACGTGAGAAGGGAAGAGTAAAGTGAGACAAGGAATGTGGATTACATTAGATGGGTTAATACGCTTAGCAGGGAGGTGGAGAGAGAGGCAAGAGGCAGAGGGTGGTGTAGGGGTAGAGGAAGAGATGTTGCATGTACCTTGTCAGAACATTAAAGAACGTCAATTCACACTGGTGCAGAGTTGATGATGAAATGCTGAATCCAGTTCACGTCCAATTCAATTTTAACAGAACTTTTTCATTCTTCATTACTGCAAAAAAAAAAGTAAAAAACAATGCATTACTATTTTCAAAATGGATTGAATTCCCCCACCAATGACTATGTGTTACCAATATATCCCTCTCAGTCCCACTGCAGCACATACTGTACCAGTGTGAAAGTAAGAAGGTACACAGTACCGGTAAAACAATACACTGGCGACACACTTTATCGCAGTGCGGCCAGATCCGCAAGCCGGGAGATTTCCCGGCTTGCTAGTGGCCGCCCCTCGGCGTGCCGCGCGTCATAGACGCGCGGTCACGCGTCTTCGGGAGCCTGCGCCCCCTGCACGCGCGTCCAGGGCTCCCCGAGGGAGCCCTGGTGTCCCGCGATCGCGGGACAGCGGCAGGGGGTTCCGGGGGACCCGGCGGACCCAGCAGCGGTAGGGAGAGCGCCCCGATCGGAGGGCGCTCTTCCGCTGCTTCGGCGCGCGCCCGTCACACTCGGGCGCGCGCCAGGCTACTGCTGCGGCACAGAACGGGCAAATGCTCGAATAAACTGTGCCGCAGCAGTACGTGCCGGTACTATGCACCATATGAATTATAAGGGGATGTAAATCTCCCAGTCTCTCTCCATATCCGCAACAGAGCGGGCTCCGGTCAGTGGCATGGATGCCCATATATGGGTATGCTCATATTTGGGCATCCCATGTCACTGACCGGAGCCGGCTCTGAGTATAGGGATATATGCGGAGACGCAGAGGTGCAAGGAAATGGGAGGAGGCACGGTGAGAAACAGGGAGAGACCACAGGAAGATAGAGGGCAACAACTTCCACAAGGTACTTGTATGGGTATAATTGTTTGTATTTTGTGCAGAGGGGGTAATTTCAGATAAAATACAATTCTCCACCCTCTACGAAACAATTCCACTTTGTTCAGTAAGCCAGAAAGTCTTGGTCCCATGTGGACTGAATTTAATGCAAATAAGGTCCTTAATACACAAGTAAAGAATAAAGTTACTTATTCTCTACTGTAAGAAGTGCCACATTGCCCACTATTTGGGTCCTGTGCCCAGATTGTGACCATGCATGGCAGAGGTGAGATTCCCCCAACTCCAATTTGCTACACTCTCCAAGAGAGATAATTGTGATCAGAGGTGGAACTAGGGGAGGGTGTGAGCAGGGTCACTGCCCAGGGAGTAACCTGACTGGGGGCACGGAAATCTCATTTAGTGCATATGTTGCGGCACTGCATTGATTGACCGGTCAATCTGCACTGCTGCCTGTCACAGTGACATCCTGATCGGGCACTGTGATCAGCTATAGCACTGACCCAGGTGAGATAGTTCAGCACTTTACAAGGAGGGAACAGATGTTGTGGGTGACAGATGCTGGAGGTAGGCCAAGACTGTTGGCCAGAGTAACGTGGAGACTTACTGCACTCTGCATGCCCATCCTCTCCCTGACATCAGGGGAAGGAAGTGGCCCTGGGGTGTGTGTAGGTATGCCAGATGTCAGTGTATGCATAAGTAAGTATGCCTGTGTAGTGGGAGGTGTAGGGGCGTTAAGCTGGAGGACTTAAAACAGGCACAAAAGCACATAGATACCTCTGATTATACCGCACCAAATGCTGATAATATCATGCTGTAGCTGCACTTTACAGAAGATGATGCAGATGTCATCATTGGTTGGTGGGTTCATTAAATCAATCCATCATATCATAACCACACTGTGCATATGATGTACTGAATCAGTAACACCAGGAAGACATCTCCATGTTAGGAGTAGAGTTGAAGTTAACAGAATATGTCCAGCACTGTGGTGTGTAGCCCATAAATAATAATTGTGCACATTACCAGAACAACATACTGTCAACTGCAAGATCATTTTGCTGCTTGTAGCGTATGCTCATCCTGTACAGTGTTGTAGTAGATCCGTCTCTTCAGTGTTCACTGCAACAAAAGTAAGACATTGCATTAATATTACAGACGTTTGGGGGCTGAAATCTCACTTCGCTGCGGACAATTTCCCTTTGCATAAGATTCTTGTGATTATGTCAATGATGATCAATAACTGCATCATAACACAGCCGCTCTATACAGAAGATGTACTTGCTCTCATTGGTCATTGAGGTAATACGTCACACAATGTACAGATATAGCAAGGATTATTTCTCCCACTTGTGCATTATGGCATTATGATGGGAAATGTTGTGAGATTCTGCATTATCAGCATCACTGAATCTTTTGGAAATTAAGTGATATTCTATGTTTTAATGCAATATTATGGGTGATCAGCCGGTAAAATAATAATAGCTTGCTGTATCTGTAGCCATGCTCTACCCATGATGTGCTGAACCAATGACTGCAGAGAGATTCAGAGTGGTAAACATGACTGGAACGCATCTCTGAATAATGGGCAGCAAAGCAGTGCAGAATAGGAGGTGAAAGTATTTAAAATGGAAGATCCTTAGCAGCTGTGTGGAGAGTAGACAGTACAGACTGACCAAGTAAATGGTAAAAGGAGTAACTTCAACATTACTTGGCTTTGTTCTCCACATTGAAGCTTTCCTCCTCTTTAAATCACTAATACTGATGCCATGTGTAACCTGTACTGAGAGTTATATAATCTACTGGCCTAGATGAAACCATATGATGCAAACAGGATCCATCCCACTCCAGATTCATAGAATTGAACCACCTCAACCTTTCATAACAATCACATAGAACTGCAGCTGTGCGCTACTGCACATGTTCTTGTTATGAATGGTAGTAGATGTGGTCCTTGGGTCTTTACTTCATACTGTAGCCACCCTCTACTCATGATGTATTGAATCAACGAAAACTTGCATGGTTCAGATCACAGGAAGGGGTAGAGTAGAGATGAAAATATTCAATGTGAAACCCGTAGCAGCCGGATTGTGTGGAGTCAATAAAACGACAAATACTAAATGGTAAATGAGAAATATACACATTGCTTATCTGTCTCTGTGTAGTAATTTTCCTTCTCTTCAACTGTCCTTCAAATTTTCTCTTTTGCAAGAAAAGGAACACATGGCTTCAATATTCACTTCTGTTCTGCAGTCATCCCTCCTGAAATAAAAGTTAAGCATTGCATTGTTATTATGATAATACATACAATAAACCTTGCTCCAAACCATTTGATGCAAAGCAAATCCACCTCCCACCCACAGCTGTGCTCCTTCTAGAGCATGCATGTCAAACTCCAGTCCTCGAGGGTCCCAAACAGGCCAGGTTTTCAGTAGGGATATCCTGAAAACCTGGCCTGTTTGCTGCCCTCGAGGACTGGAGTTTGACATCCTTGTTCTTGAGCTTCTACCACGCAAGTCATCCATGTGAGTGACACTGTACTGCAGTCCTGGTCTGCACACAATCTACTGAATCAATGACATCACACTGTAAAGGCAATCTACAAGATGTATTAGTTGTCCACACTTCCGAAATGTTACTTTTATGTCCAAATCACTTATTCCCATGACCTGATATTTGTATTTGTTATTTATAGGATTGTCACAAAGAGTTGATGAGGTCACCAAGTGATAGTATGTAGAGAGAAAGAGAGATCTCAGAACAGAGCCCTGATGTATACCCACAGACAGATCAATAGAAGACGAAGACATGTTAGCAACAGAGATGGAGAATGTGTGACAGGAAAGTTATGATGAAAACCAGGATAGAACTGTGTTACGGATACCAAGAGAGAGTTTAGAATATGAAGGAGGAGAGTGATTGAGAGCATCAAACGCAGCAGATAGATCAAGTAGGATTAGTAGGGAAAAGTGACCTTGGGAATTTGCTTTAAGCACAGTCTGTAGAACGAGCTGTACGAAAGGCAGGTTGTAAAGGATCCAGGAGGGAATGTGATTTAAGAATGTTGACATTCTAGCAATTAGGAGACAAACAGCAGGAGGGATACAGGGCGGTAGTTAGTAAGGCACATAGGGTGTAGGTTGTTTCTGAGAAAAGGGTGACCACTACAGGCTTAAAGTAAGAGGGTAAAGAGCCAGAGAATAGGGAGGAATTGAAGATGTGGGTGAGAGTGGGGACTAAGAGATGCAGTAAGGTGTGAGGGGATACGATCTAGAGGGCATGTGGTAGAGGGAGAAGAGAAGATGATTAGCTTCCAGCTCTGTAAGAGAAGAAAAGGAGTCAAATGCAGAAGGAGAATTAGGTAGAAGGAGAGAAGGGGGAAGGGACAGAAGGAATCTCCTTGTGGGTGGCATCCACCTTGCCTCTGAAGTAGTCAAATGCTTGAGGAGAAGTGAAGGAAGGATGGCAAGTGTGAGAAGAAGGTTAGTGGAGGGAGTCAAATACAGGGGAAAAAAGACAGCGTAAATTAAATTTGTGTGTTGATGAATGTGGAAAAAAAAGTAGTGTGGTTTGGCCCCAGAGAGCAGCTTTATACAGGACTGGAGACATTTTTACTGTAGAAAAATCAAATATCAATTGTGTGATTTCCTTCATAGGCATTAAGAACAGCGAGTGGAAGTGTGATGAACATGTTTGGGAATTTAGCCAAGGGTGTGGGCTAGAGGGACAAGTGTGTCAGAGCCTAGAGGGGGCATATAGATAGGAGGATAGCATTGTAAGAGTTAATAAGATTGTTAGTTTAAGCGGAAAGAGAGAGAGAGGTTAGAGTAGATGTCAGAGGAGAGTTTAATTAAGCAGTGGAAAATCAGTGGGACAGGTAAGATGGGGTGAGGGGAATGACTGATTGTGAATGATGAGAGCAGAAGAGGTCATGTACAACTAGAGCCTTGTTAGTCAGAGAACGGACATTCCAGATGGCATAGGAGAAGGGAAGAGAAAAGTAAGGAAAGGAATGTGGATTACATTAGATAGGTTAACACTCTTAGCAGGGAGGCAGAGGCAGGGAGGCCCGATGTGTATATGAGCAGGTTCAAGATTATAAGAGATATCCCACACATCAGCAAACATAGAAGGACACACAGAGATAGGTGTAGAGAGAGACAGAGATAGCTCTATGTAGAGAGAGAGGGACGTAGAGAGAATGAGACAGATAGGCGCAGAGAGAGGGGGCGCAGAGAGAGGAGGCGCCAAAAGAGGGGGCGCAGAGAGAGGGGGCACAGAGAATAGGATATTAAAGAGTGCTTTTCATTGAGCAGTGCAGAAATAGCTGCAATAGAGGTCTGTACAAATGGTGCAGTTTGTAGACACATGCAAAGGTAGGGGAAGGAAAGAGGAGAACATGTGGATAAAAGCAGGAGTGTGGAAGTTAGAGAAATTAGAAAAGTTTAACAGAGGAGTGAGGAAACAGCAAGCAGAAAGAACAAGAGAGAGGTTACATTGGGATGACGTTCTGTGGTAAAGAGAAAATGCTAGGAGAGAGCTTTCAAATATTAGAGGACATGAATTGAGGGAGCAAATGTATAAATCAAAACCTGAGGGGGAGGTATAGCACGAAAGCTTGCACAGCAGATTATAGTCTTAATGTTGCGTGTACCTGTCAGGGTACAGAGTTAATTCAAGAAGTTAAATTCTCACAAGTGCAGAGTTCATGATGAAATGCTGAATCTAGTCCCCCTCCAATTTAATTTTAATATAACTTTTCCATTCTTCATTACTGCAAAAAGCAAACAAAACAAAACCACATTGCATTACTATTTTCAAAATGGATTGAATGGCATATTCAACAGTGACTGTGTGATGCCAATATTCCCCACTCACTCGTAGTGAAGCACATATTGTACTAGTGTTGAAAGTAGGCCGGTAGAGTCAGGTACGCAGTACTGATAAAACAATAAGTGCCCGTCGTAAGTACCAGCTCCGCAACAGTGCGGGCATCACATTAGTGACGTGGATGAACATATATGGATAAGCCCATATTAAGGCATCACGTGACCAGAGCCGTCACTGACTGGGTATACGTAAAGACGCAGGGAGATGCAAGGAAAGGGAGGGAGAGAGACAGGGAGAAGATGTGAAACGGAGGAAGGCACGGATGGAGGGAGTTCTTCCGAGCTTCTGCGGGCCTCTCTCTTTCACTGGTGCATGCCGGGAGCTGGTCCCAACATCCACAAAGTGTGTGTGTATTATTGGTTGTATTTTATGGGGGTAGGAGGGTAGTGTGTATATTGTGTGTGTGGGAGTATTATATTGTGTGTAGAGGTGCAGAGGAGAGTACTAGATTGTGTATCTTGTGTAAGGGTGTTGTGTATATTGTGTTTGGAGCTATAATATTATTGGGGAGATTAGTATTGAGGAGGTATTATAGTGTGTATTGTGGGGAGTATTAGTGTGTGTATTGTTTGCGGGTGACAGATGCTGGGGGTATGCAGCAATCCCTGCACTGAGGTCCGAGGCGGCTCTGCATCGCTCGCACACACTGTGGATGACCAAGCATGTGCCCATGATAATCATGGCCTTAGAGGGATGAGTGTGTCAGAGCCTAGAAGGGGCATATATATGATGGAGGAGGGAGGAGGAGGGAGGAGGGAGGAGATGATAGCATTGTAAAAGTTAACAAGATAGTTAGTTTAAGCAGAAAGTGAGGAGAGGTTAGAGATAAGGGTAGATGTCAGAGGAGAGAGTTCAATTAAGCTGAGGTATCGAGTAGGACAGGGGTGAGGGGAATGAGAGGTGGTGGATGATGAGAGCAGAAGAGGTCATGTACAAATAGACCTTGTTAGTCAGAGAGCAGTCATTCCAGAGGGCACGTGAGAAGTGAAGAGTAAAGTGAGACATGGAATGTGGATTACATTAGATGGGTTAATACGCTTAGCAGGGAGGTGGAGAGAGAGAGGCAAGAGGCAGAGAGTGGTGCAGGGGTTGAGGAAGAGATGTTGCATGTACCTTATCAGAACATTAAAGAACATCAATTCACACTGGTGCAGAGTTGATGATGAATCCAGTTCACCTCCAATTCAATTTTAACAGAAATGTTTCATTCTTCATTACTGAAAAAAAAGAAAAGTAAAAAACATTTCATTACTATTTTCAAAATGGATTGAATTCCCCCAACAATGACTATGTGTTACCAATATATCCCTCTCAGTCCCACTGCAGCATATACTGTACCAGTGTGAAAGTAGGAAGGTACACAGTACCGGTAAAACAATACGTGCCGGTACTATGCACCATATGAATTATAAGGGGATGTAAATCTCCCAGTCTCTCTCCATATCCGCAACAGAGCGGGCTCCGGTCAGTGGCATGGATGCCCATATATGGGTATGCTCATATTTGGGCATCCCATGTCACTGACCGGAGCCGGCTCTGAGTATAGGGATATATGCGGAGACGCAGAGGTGCAAGGAAATGGGAGGAGGCACGGTGAGAAACAGGGAGAGACCACAGGAAGATAGAGGGCAACAACTTCCACAAGGTACTTGTATGGGTATAATTGTTTGTATTTTGTGCAGAGGGGGTAATTTCAGATAAAATACAATTCTCCACCCTCTACGAAACAATTCCACTTTGTTCAGTAAGCCAGAAAGTCTTGGTCCCATGTGGACTGAATTTAATGCAAATAAGGTCCTTAATACACAAGTAAAGAATAAAGTTACTTATTCTCTACTGTAAGAAGTGCCACATTGCCCACTATTTGGGTCCTGTGCCCAGATTGTGACCATGCATGGCAGAGGTGAGATTCCCCCAACTCCAATTTGCTACACTCTCCAAGAGAGATAATTGTGATCAGAGGTGGAACTAGGGGAGGGTGTGAGCAGGGTCACTGCCCAGGGAGTAACCTGACTGGGGGCACGGAAATCTCATTTAGTGCATATGTTGCGGCACTGCATTGATTGACCGGTCAATCTGCACTGCTGCCTGTCACAGTGACATCCTGATCGGGCACTGTGATCAGCTATAGCACTGACCCAGGTGAGATAGTTCAGCACTTTACAAGGAGGGAACAGATGTTGTGGGTGACAGATGCTGGAGGTAGGCCAAGACTGTTGGCCAGAGTAACGTGGAGACTTACTGCACTCTGCATGCCCATCCTCTCCCTGACATCAGGGGAAGGAAGTGGCCCTGGGGTGTGTGTAGGTATGCCAGATGTCAGTGTATGCATAAGTAAGTATGCCTGTGTAGTGGGAGGTGTAGGGGCGTTAAGCTGGAGGACTTAAAACAGGCACAAAAGCACATAGATACCTCTGATTATACCGCACCAAATGCTGATAATATCATGCTGTAGCTGCACTTTACAGAAGATGATGCAGATGTCATCATTGGTTGGTGGGTTCATTAAATCAATCCATCATATCATAACCACACTGTGCATATGATGTACTGAATCAGTAACACCAGGAAGACATCTCCATGTTAGGAGTAGAGTTGAAGTTAACAGAATATGTCCAGCACTGTGGTGTGTAGCCCATAAATAATAATTGTGCACATTACCAGAACAACATACTGTCAACTGCAAGATCATTTTGCTGCTTGTAGCGTATGCTCATCCTGTACAGTGTTGTAGTAGATCCGTCTCTTCAGTGTTCACTGCAACAAAAGTAAGACATTGCATTAATATTACAGACGTTTGGGGGCTGAAATCTCACTTCGCTGCGGACAATTTCCCTTTGCATAAGATTCTTGTGATTATGTCAATGATGATCAATAACTGCATCATAACACAGCCGCTCTATACAGAAGATGTACTTGCTCTCATTGGTCATTGAGGTAATACGTCACACAATGTACAGATATAGCAAGGATTATTTCTCCCACTTGTGCATTATGGCATTATGATGGGAAATGTTGTGAGATTCTGCATTATCAGCATCACTGAATCTTTTGGAAATTAAGTGATATTCTATGTTTTAATGCAATATTATGGGTGATCAGCCGGTAAAATAATAATAGCTTGCTGTATCTGTAGCCATGCTCTACCCATGATGTGCTGAACCAATGACTGCAGAGAGATTCAGAGTGCTAAACATGACTGGAACGCATCTCTGAATAATGGGCAGCAAAGCAGTGCAGAATAGGAGGTGAAAGTATTTAAAATGGAAGATCCTTAGCAGCTGTGTGGAGAGTAGACAGTACAGACTGACCAAGTAAATGGTAAAAGGAGTAACTTCAACATTACTTGGCTTTGTTCTCCACATTGAAGCTTTCCTCCTCTTTAAATCACTAATACTGATGCCATGTGTAACCTGTACTGAGAGTTATATAATCTACTGGCCTAGATGAAACCATATGATGCAAACAGGATCCATCCCACTCCAGATTCATAGAATTGAACCACCTCAACCTTTCATAACAATCACATAGAACTGCAGCTGTGCGCTACTGCACATGTTCTTGTTATGAATGGTAGTAGATGTGGTCCTTGGGTCTTTACTTCATACTGTAGCCACCCTCTACTCATGATGTATTGAATCAACGAAAACTTGCATGGTTCAGATCACAGGAAGGGGTAGAGTAGAGATGAAAATATTCAATGTGAAACCCGTAGCAGCCGGATTGTGTGGAGTCAATAAAACGACAAATACTAAATGGTAAATGAGAAATATACACATTGCTTATCTGTCTCTGTGTAGTAATTTTCCTTCTCTTCAACTGTCCTTCAAATTTTCTCTTTTGCAAGAAAAGGAACACATGGCTTCAATATTCACTTCTGTTCTGCAGTCATCCCTCCTGAAATAAAAGTTAAGCATTGCATTGTTATTATGATAATACATACAATAAACCTTGCTCCAAACCATTTGATGCAAAGCAAATCCACCTCCCACCCACAGCTGTGCTCCTTCTAGAGCATGCATGTCAAACTCCAGTCCTCGAGGGTCCCAAACAGGCCAGGTTTTCAGTAGGGATATCCTGAAAACCTGGCCTGTTTGCTGCCCTCGAGGACTGGAGTTTGACATCCTTGTTCTTGAGCTTCTACCACGCAAGTCATCCATGTGAGTGACATTGTACTGCAGTCCTGGTCTGCACACAATCTACTGAATCAATGACATCACACTGTAAAGGCAATCTACAAGATGTATTAGTTGTCCACACTTCCGAAATGTTACTTTTATGTCCAAATCACTTATTCCCATGACCTGATATTTGTATTTGTTATTTATAGGATTGTCACAAAGAGTTGATGAGGTCACCAAATGATAGTATGTAGAGAGAAAGAGAGATCTCAGAACAGAGCCCTGATGTATACCCACAGACAGATCAATAGAAGACGAAGACATGTTAGCAACAGAGATGGAGAATGTGTGACAGGAAAGTTATGATGAAAACCAGGATAGAACTGTGTTACGGATACCAAGAGAGAGTTTAGAATATGAAGGAGGAGAGTGATTGAGAGCATCAAACGCAGCAGATAGATCAAGTAGGATTAGTAGGGAAAAGTGACCTTGGGAATTTGCTTTAAGCACAGTCTGTAGAACGAGCTGTACGAAAGGCAGGTTGTAAAGGATCCAGGAGGGAATGTGATTTAAGAATGTTGACATTCTAGCAATTAGGAGACAAACAGCAGGAGGGATACAGGGCGGTAGTTAGTAAGGCACATAGGGTGTAGGTTGTTTCTGAGAAAAGGGTGACCACTACAGGCTTAAAGTAAGAGGGTAAAGAGCCAGAGAATAGGGAGGAATTGAAGATGTGGGTGAGAGTGGGGACTAAGAGATGCAGTAAGGTGTGAGGGGATACGATCTAGAGGGCATGTGGTAGAGGGAGAAGAGAAGATGATTAGCTTCCAGCTCTGTAAGAGAAGAAAAGGAGTCAAATGCAGAAGGAGAATTAGGTAGAAGGAGAGAAGGGGGAAGGGGCAGAAGGAATCTCCTTGTGGGTGGCATCCACCTTGCCTCTGAAGTAGTCAAATGCTTGAGGAGAAGTGAAGGAAGGATGGCAAGTGTGAGGAGAAGGTTAGTGGAGTCAGTCAAATACAGGGAAAAAAAGACAGCGTAAATTAAATTTGAGTGTTGATGAATGTGAAAAAAAAGTAGTGTGGTTTGGCCCCAGAGAGCAGCTTTATACAGGACTGGAGACATTTTTACTGTAGAAAAATCAAATATCAATTGTGTGATTTCCTTCATAGGCATTAAGAACAGCGAGTGGAAGTGTGATGAACATGTTTGGGAATTTAGCCAAGGGTGTGGGCTAGAGGGACAAGTGTGTCAGAGCCTAGAGGGGGCATATAGATAGGAGGATAGCATTGTAAGAGTTAATAAGATTGTTAGTTTAAGCGGAAAGAGAGAGAGAGCAGAGAGGTTAGAGTAGATGTCAGAGGAGAGTTTAATTAAGCAGAGGCAAATCAGTGGGACAGGTAAGATGGGGTGAGGGGAATGACTGATTGTGAATGATGAGAGCAGAAGAGGTCATGTACAACTAGAGCCTTGTTAGTCAGAGAACGGACATTCCAGATGGCATAGGAGAAGGGAAGAGAAAAGTAAGGAAAGGAATGTGGATTACATTAGATAGGTTAACACTCTTAGCAGGGAGGCAGAGGCAGGGAGGCCCGATGTGTATATGAGCAGGTTCAAGATTATAAGAGATATCCCACACATCAGCAAACATAGAAGGAGACACAGAGATAGGTGTAGAGAGAGACAGAGATAGCTCTATGTAGAGAGAGAGGGACGTAGAGAGAATGAGACAGATAGGCGCAGAGAGAGGGGGCGCAGAGAGAGGAGGCGCCAAAAGAGGGGGCGCAGAGAGAGGGGGCACAGAGAATAGGATATTAAAGAGTGCTTTTCATTGAGCAGTGCAGAAATAGCTGCAATAGAGGTCTGTACAAATGGTGCAGTGTGTAGACACATGCAAAGGTAGGGGAAGGAAAGAGGAGAACATGTGGATAAAAGCAGGAGTGTGGAAGTTAGAGAAATTAGAAAAGTTTAACAGAGGAGTGAGGAAACAGCAAGCAGAAAGAACAAGAGAGAGGTTACATTGGGATGACGTTCTGTGGTAAAGAGAAAATGCTAGGAGAGAGCTTTCAAATATTAGAGGACATGAATTGAGGGAGCAAATGTATAAATCAAAACCTGAGGGGGAGGTATAGCACGAAAGCTTGCACAGCAGATTATAGTCTTAATGTTGCGTGTACCTGTCAGGGTATTCAAGAAGTTAAATTCTCACAAGTGCAGAGTTCATGATGAAATGCTGAATCTAGTTCCCCTCCAATTTAATTTTAATATAACTTTTCCATTCTTCATTACTGCAAAAAGCAAACAAAACAAAACCACATTGCATTACTATTTTCAAAATGGATTGAATGGCATATTCAACAGTGACTGTGTGATGCCAATATTCCCCACTCACTCGTAGTGAAGCACATATTGTACTAGTGTTGAAAGTAGGCCGGTAGAGTCAGGTACGCAGTACTGATAAAACAATAAGTGCCCGTCGTAAGTACCAGCTCCGCAACAGTGCGGGCATCACATTAGTGACGTGGATGAACATATATGGATAAGCCCATATTAAGGCATCACGTGACCAGAGCCGTCACTGACTGGGTATACGTAAAGACGCAGGGAGATGCAAGGAAAGGGAGGGAGAGAGACAGGGAGAAGATGTGAAACGGAGGAAGGCACGGATGGAGGGAGTTCTTCCGAGCTTCTGCGGGCCTCTCTCTTTCACTGGTGCATGCCGGGAGCTGGTCCCAACATCCACAAAGTGTGTGTGTATTATTGGTTGTATTTTATGGGGGTAGGAGGGTAGTGTGTATATTGTGTGTGTGGGAGTATTATATTGTGTGTAGAGGTGCAGAGGAGAGTACTAGATTGTGTATCTTGTGTAAGGGTGTTGTGTATATTGTGTTTGGAGCTATAATATTATTGGGGAGATTAGTATTGAGGAGGTATTATAGTGTGTATTGTGGGGAGTATTAGTGTGTGTATTGTTTGCGGGTGACAGATGCTGGGGGTATGCAGCAATCCCTGCACTGAGGTCCGAGGCGGCTCTGCATCGCTCGCACACACTGTGGATGACCAAGCATGTGCCCATGATAATCATGGCCTTAGAGGGATGAGTGTGTCAGAGCCTAGAAGGGGCATATATATGATGGAGGAGGGAGGAGGAGGGAGGAGGGAGGAGATGATAGCATTGTAAAAGTTAACAAGATAGTTAGTTTAAGCAGAAAGTGAGGAGAGGTTAGAGATAAGGGTAGATGTCAGAGGAGAGAGTTCAATTAAGCTGAGGTATCGAGTAGGACAGGGGTGAGGGGAATGAGAGGTGGTGGATGATGAGAGCAGAAGAGGTCATGTACAAATAGACCTTGTTAGTCAGAGAGCAGTCATTCCAGAGGGCACGTGAGAAGTGAAGAGTAAAGTGAGACATGGAATGTGGATTACATTAGATGGGTTAATACGCTTAGCAGGGAGGTGGAGAGAGAGAGGCAAGAGGCAGAGAGTGGTGCAGGGGTTGAGGAAGAGATGTTGCATGTACCTTATCAGAACATTAAAGAACATCAATTCACACTGGTGCAGAGTTGATGATGAATCCAGTTCACCTCCAATTCAATTTTAACAGAAATGTTTCATTCTTCATTACTGAAAAAAAAGAAAAGTAAAAAACATTTCATTACTATTTTCAAAATGGATTGAATTCCCCCAACAATGACTATGTGTTACCAATATATCCCTCTCAGTCCCACTGCAGCATATACTGTACCAGTGTGAAAGTAGGAAGGTACACAGTACCGGTAAAACAATACGTGCCGGTACTATGCACCATATGAATTATAAGGGGATGTAAATCTCCCAGTCTCTCTCCATATCCGCAACAGAGCGGGCTCCGGTCAGTGGCATGGATGCCCATATATGGGTATGCTCATATTTGGGCATCCCATGTCACTGACCGGAGCCGGCTCTGAGTATAGGGATATATGCGGAGACGCAGAGGTGCAAGGAAATGGGAGGAGGCACGGTGAGAAACAGGGAGAGACCACAGGAAGATAGAGGGCAACAACTTCCACAAGGTACTTGTATGGGTATAATTGTTTGTATTTTGTGCAGGGGGGGTAATTTCAGATAAAATACAATTCTCCACCCTCTACGAAACAATTCCACTTTGTTCAGTAAGCCAGAAAGTCTTGGTCCCATGTGGACTGAATTTAATGCAAATAAGGTCCTTAATACACAAGTAAAGAATAAAGTTACTTATTCTCTACTGTAAGAAGTGCCACATTGCCCACTATTTGGGTCCTGTGCCCAGATTGTGACCATGCATGGCAGAGGTGAGATTCCCCCAACTCCAATTTGCTACACTCTCCAAGAGAGATAATTGTGATCAGAGGTGGAACTAGGGGAGGGTGTGAGCAGGGTCACTGCCCAGGGAGTAACCTGACTGGGGGCACGGAAATCTCATTTAGTGCATATGTTGCGGCACTGCATTGATTGACCGGTCAATCTGCACTGCTGCCTGTCACAGTGACATCCTGATCGGGCACTGTGATCAGCTATAGCACTGACCCAGGTGAGATAGTTCAGCACTTTACAAGGAGGGAACAGATGTTGTGGGTGACAGATGCTGGAGGTAGGCCAAGACTGTTGGCCAGAGTAACGTGGAGACTTACTGCACTCTGCATGCCCATCCTCTCCCTGACATCAGGGGAAGGAAGTGGCCCTGGGGTGTGTGTAGGTATGCCAGATGTCAGTGTATGCATAAGTAAGTATGCCTGTGTAGTGGGAGGTGTAGGGGCGTTAAGCTGGAGGACTTAAAACAGGCACAAAAGCACATAGATACCTCTGATTATACCGCACCAAATGCTGATAATATCATGCTGTAGCTGCACTTTACAGAAGATGATGCAGATGTCATCATTGGTTGGTGGGTTCATTAAATCAATCCATCATATCATAACCACACTGTGCATATGATGTACTGAATCAGTAACACCAGGAAGACATCTCCATGTTAGGAGTAGAGTTGAAGTTAACAGAATATGTCCAGCACTGTGGTGTGTAGCCCATAAATAATAATTGTGCACATTACCAGAACAACATACTGTCAACTGCAAGATCATTTTGCTGCTTGTAGCGTATGCTCATCCTGTACAGTGTTGTAGTAGATCCGTCTCTTCAGTGTTCACTGCAACAAAAGTAAGACATTGCATTAATATTACAGACGTTTGGGGGCTGAAATCTCACTTCGCTGCGGACAATTTCCCTTTGCATAAGATTCTTGTGATTATGTCAATGATGATCAATAACTGCATCATAACACAGCCGCTCTATACAGAAGATGTACTTGCTCTCAATGGTCATGGAGGTAATACGTCACACAATGTACAGATATAGCAAGGATTATTTCTCCCACTGGTGCATTATGGCATTATGATGGGAAATGTTGTGAGATTCTGCATTATCAGCATCACTGAATCTTTTGGAAATTAAGTGATATTCTATGTTTTAATGCAATATTATGGATGATCAGCCGGTAAAATAATAATAGCTTGCTGTATCTGTAGCCATGCTCTACCCATGATGTGCTGAACCAATGACTGCAGAGAGATTCAGAGTGGTAAACATGACTGGAACGCATCTCTGAATAATGGGCAGCAAAGCAGTGCAGAATAGGAGGTGAAAGTATTTAAAATGGAAGATCCTTAGCAGCTGTGTGGGGAGTAGACAGTACAGACTGACCAAGTAAATGGTAAAAGGAGTAACTTCAACATTACTTGGCTTTGTTCTCCACATTGAAGCTTTCCTCCTCTTTAAATCACTAATACTGATGCCATGTGTAACCTGTACTGAGAGTTATATAATCTACTGGCCTAGATGAAACCATATGATGCAAACAGGATCCATCCCACTCCAGATTCATAGAATTGAACCACCTCAACCTTTCATAACAATCACATAGAACTGCAGCTGTGCGCTACTGCACATGTTCTTGTTATGAATGGTAGTAGATGTGGTCCTTGGGTCTTTACTTCATACTGTAGCCACCCTCTACTCATGATGTATTGAATCAACGAAAACTTGCATGGTTCAGATCACAGGAAGGGGTAGAGTAGAGATGAAAATATTCAATGTGAAACCCGTAGCAGCCGGATTGTGTGGAGTCAATAAAACGACAAATACTAAATGGTAAATGAGAAATATACACATTGCTTATCTGTCTCTGTGTAGTAATTTTCCTTCTCTTCAACTGTCCTTCAAATTTTCTCTTTTGCAAGAAAAGGAACACATGGCTTCAATATTCACTTCTGTTCTGCAGTCATCCCTCCTGAAATAAAAGTTAAGCATTGCATTGTTATTATGTTACTACATACAATAAACCTTGCTCCAAACCATTTGATGCAAAGCAAATCCACCTCCCACCCACAGCTGTGCTCCTTCTAGAGCATGCATGTCAAACTCCAGTCCTCGAGGGTCCCAAACAGGCCAGGTTTTCAGTAGGGATATCCTGAAAACCTGGCCTGTTTGCTGCCCTCGAGGACTGGAGTTTGACATCCTTGTTCTTGAGCTTCTACCACGCAAGTCATCCATGTGAGTGACACTGTACTGCAGTCCTGGTCTGCACACAATCTACTGAATCAATGACATCACACTGTAAAGGCAATCTACAAGATGTATTAGTTGTCCACACTTCCGAAATGTTACTTTTATGTCCAAATCACTTATTCCCATGACCTGATATTTGTATTTGTTATTTATAGGATTGTCACAAAGAGTTGATGAGGTCACCAAATGATAGTATGTAGAGAGAAAGAGAGATCTCAGAACAGAGCCCTGATGTATACCCACAGACAGATCAATAGAAGACGAAGACATGTTAGCAACAGAGATGGAGAATGTGTGACAGGAAAGTTATGATGAAAACCAGGATAGAACTGTGTTACGGATACCAAGAGAGAGTTTAGAATATGAAGGAGGAGAGTGATTGAGAGCATCAAACGCAGCAGATAGATCAAGTAGGATTAGTAGGGAAAAGTGACCTTGGGAATTTGCTTTAAGCACAGTCTGTAGAACGAGCTGTACGAAAGGCAGGTTGTAAAGGATCCAGGAGGGCATGTGATTTAAGAATGTTGACATTCTAGCAATTAGGAGACAAACAGCAGGAGGGATATAGGGCGGTAGTTAGTAAGGCACATAGGGTGTAGGTTGTTTCTGAGAAAAGGGTGACCACTACAGGCTTAAAGTAAGAGGGTAAAGAGCCAGAGAATAGGGAGGACTTGAAGATGTGGGTGAGAGTGGGGACTAAGAGATGCAGTAAGGTGTGAGGGGATACGATCTAGAGGGCATGTGGTAGAGGGAGAAGAGAAGATGATTAGCTTCCAGCTCTGTAAGAGAAGAAAAGGAGTCAAATGCAGAAGGAGAATTAGGTAGAAGGAGAGAAGGGGGAAGGGACAGAAGGAATCTCCTTGTGGGTGGCATCCACCTTGCCTCTGAAGTAGTCAAATGCTTGAGGAGAAGTGAAGGAAGGATGGCAAGTGTGAGAAGAAGGTTAGTGGAGGGAGTCAAATACAGGGGAAAAAAAGACAGCGTAAATTAAATTTGTGTGTTGATGAATGTGGAAAAAAAAGTAGTGTGGTTTGGCCCCAGAGAGCAGCTTTATACAGGACTGGAGACATTTTTACTGTAGAAAAATCAAACATCAAGTGTGAGATTTCCTTCATAGGCATTAAGAACAGTGAGTGGAAGTGTGATGAACATGTTTGGGAATTTAGCCAAGGGTGTGGGCTAGAGGGACAAGTGTGTCAGAGCCTAGAGGGGGCATATAGATAGGAGGATAGCATTGTAAGAGTTAATAAGATTGTTAGTTTAAGCGGAAAGAGAGAGAGAGCAGAGAGGTTAGAGTAGATGTCAGAGGAGAGTTTAATTAAGCAGAGGCAAATCAGTGGGACAGGTAAGATGGGGTGAGGGGAATGACTGATTGTGAATGATGAGAGCAGAAGAGGTCATGTACAACTAGAGCCTTGTTAGTCAGAGAACGGACATTCCAGATGGCATAGGAGAAGGGAAGAGAAAAGTAAGGAAAGGAATGTGGATTACATTAGATAGGTTAACACTCTTAGCAGGGAGGCAGAGGCAGGGAGGCCCGATGTGTATATGAGCAGGTTCAAGATTATAAGAGATATCCCACACATCAGCAAACATAGAAGGAGACACAGAGATAGGTGTAGAGAGAGACAGAGATAGCTCTATGTAGAGAGAGAGGGACGTAGAGAGAATGAGACAGATAGGCGCAGAGAGAGGGGGCGCAGAGAGAGGAGGCGCCAAAAGAGGGGGCGCAGAGAGAGGGGGCACAGAGAATAGGATATTAAAGAGTGCTTTTCATTGAGCAGTGCAGAAATAGCTGCAATAGAGGTCTGTACAAATGGTGCAGTGTGTAGACACATGCAAAGGTAGGGGAAGGAAAGAGGAGAACATGTGGATAAAAGCAGGAGTGTGGAAGTTAGAGAAATTAGAAAAGTTTAACAGAGGAGTGAGGAAACAGCAAGCAGAAAGAACAAGAGAGAGGTTACATTGGGATGACGTTCTGTGGTAAAGAGAAAATGCTAGGAGAGAGCTTTCAAATATTAGAGGACATGAATTGAGGCAGCAAATGTATAAATCAAAACCTGAGGGGGAGGTATAGCACGAAAGCTTGCACAGCAGATTATAGTCTTAATGTTGCGTGTACCTGTCAGGGTATTCAAGAAGTTAAATTCTCACAAGTGCAGAGTTCATGATGAAATGCTGAATCTAGTCCCCCTCCAATTTAATTTTAATATAACTTTTCCATTCTTCATTACTGCAAAAAGCAAACAAAACAAAACCACATTGCATTACTATTTTCAAAATGGATTGAATGGCATATTCAACAGTGACTGTGTGATGCCAATATTCCCCACTCACTCGTAGTGAAGCACATATTGTACTAGTGTTGAAAGTAGGCCGGTAGAGTCAGGTACGCAGTACTGATAAAACAATAAGTGCCCGTCGTAAGTACCAGCTCCGCAACAGTGCGGGCATCACATTAGTGACGTGGATGAACATATATGGATAAGCCCATATTAAGGCATCACGTGACCAGAGCCGTCACTGACTGGGTATACGTAAAGACGCAGGGAGATGCAAGGAAAGGGAGGGAGAGAGACAGGGAGAAGATGTGAAACGGAGGAAGGCACGGATGGAGGGAGTTCTTCCGAGCTTCTGCGGGCCTCTCTCTTTCACTGGTGCATGCCGGGAGCTGGTCCCAACATCCACAAAGTGTGTGTGTATTATTGGTTGTATTTTATGGGGGTAGGAGGGTAGTGTGTATATTGTGTGTGTGGGAGTATTATATTGTGTGTAGAGGTGCAGAGGAGAGTACTAGATTGTGTATCTTGTGTAAGGGTGTTGTGTATATTGTGTTTGGAGCTATAATATTATTGGGGAGATTAGTATTGAGGAGGTATTATAGTGTGTATTGTGGGGAGTATTAGTGTGTGTATTGTTTGTGGGTGACAGATGCTGGGGGTATGCAGCAATCCCTGCACTGAGGTCCGAGGCGGCTCTGCATCGCTCGCACGCACTGTGGACGACCAAGCATGTGCCCATGATAATCATGGCCTTAGAGGGATGAGTGTGTCAGAGCCTAGAAGGGGTATATATATAATGGAGGAGGGAGGAGGAAGGAGGAGGAGGAGGAGATGATAGCATTGTAAAAGTTAACAAGATAGTTAGTTTAAGCAGAAAGTGAGGAGAGGTTAGAGATAAGGGTAGATGTCAGAGGAGAGAGTTCAATTAAGCTGAGGTATCGAGTAGGACAGGGGTGAGGGGAATGAGAGGTGGTGGATGATGAGAGCAGAAGAGGTCATGTACAAATAGACCTTGTTAGTCAGAGAGCAGTCATTCCAGAGGGCACGTGAGAAGTGAAGAGTAAAGTGAGACATGGAATGTGGATTACATTAGATGGGTTAATACGCTTAGCAGGGAGGTGGAGAGAGAGAGGCAAGAGGCAGAGAGTGGTGCAGGGGTTGAGGAAGAGATGTTGCATGTACCTTATCAGAACATTAAAGAACATCAATTCACACTGGTGCAGAGTTGATGATGAATCCAGTTCACCTCCAATTCAATTTTAACAGAAATGTTTCATTCTTCATTACTGAAAAAAAAGAAAAGTAAAAAACATTTCATTACTATTTTCAAAATGGATTGAATTCCCCCAACAATGACTATGTGTTACCAATATATCCCTCTCAGTCCCACTGCAGCATATACTGTACCAGTGTGAAAGTAGGAAGGTAGGAAGGTACACAGTACCGGTAAAACAATACGTGCCGGTACTATGCACCATATGAATTATAAGGGGATGTAAATCTCCCAGTCTCTCTCCATATCCGCAACAGAGCGGGCTCCGGTCAGTGGCATGGATGCCCATATATGGGTATGCTCATATTTGGGCATCCCATGTCACTGACCGGAGCCGGCTCTGAGTATAGGGATATATGCGGAGACGCAGAGGTGCAAGGAAATGGGAGGAGGCACGGTGAGAAACAGGGAGAGACCACAGGAAGATAGAGGGCAACAACTTCCACAAGGTACTTGTATGGGTATAATTGTTTGTATTTTGTGCAGAGGGGGTAATTTCAGATAAAATACAATTCTCCACCCTCTACGAAACAATTCCACTTTGTTCAGTAAGCCAGAAAGTCTTGGTCCCATGTGGACTGAATTGAATGCAAATAAGGTCCTTAATACACAAGTAAAGAATAAAATTACTTATTCTCTACTGTAAGAAGTGCCACATTGCCCACTATTTGGGTCCTGTGCCCAGATTGTGACCATGCATGGCAGAGGTGAGATTCCCCCAACTCCAATTTGCTACACTCTCCAAGAGAGATAATTGTGATCAGAGGTGGAACTAGGGGAGGGTGTGAGCAGGGTCACTGCCCAGGGAGTAACCTGACTGGGGGCACGGAAATCTCATTTAGTGCATATGTTGCGGCACTGCATTGATTGACCGGTCAATCTGCACTGCTGCCTGTCACAGTGACATCCTGATCGGGCACTGTGATCAGCTATAGCACTGACCCAGGTGAGATAGTTCAGCACTTTACAAGGAGGGAACAGATGTTGTGGGTGACAGATGCTGGAGGTAGGCCAAGACTGTTGGCCAGAGTAACGTGGAGACTTACTGCACTCTGCATGCCCATCCTCTCCCTGACATCAGGGGAAGGAAGTGGCCCTGGGGTGTGTGTAGGTATGCCAGATGTCAGTGTATGCATAAGTAAGTATGCCTGTGTAGTGGGAGGTGTAGGGGCGTTAAGCTGGAGGACTTAAAACAGGCACAAAAGCACATAGATACCTCTGATTATACCGCACCAAATGCTGATAATATCATGCTGTAGCTGCACTTTACAGAAGATGATGCAGATGTCATCATTGGTTGGTGGGTTCATTAAATCAATCCATCATATCATAACCACACTGTGCATATGATGTACTGAATCAGTAACACCAGGAAGACATCTCCATGTTAGGAGTAGAGTTGAAGTTAACAGAATATGTCCAGCACTGTGGTGTGTAGCCCATAAATAATAATTGTGCACATTACCAGAACAACATACTGTCAACTGCAAGATCATTTTGCTGCTTGTAGCGTATGCTCATCCTGTACAGTGTTGTAGTAGATCCGTCTCTTCAGTGTTCACTGCAACAAAAGTAAGACATTGCATTAATATTACAGACGTTTGGGGGCTGAAATCTCACTTCGCTGCGGACAATTTCCCTTTGCATAAGATTCTTGTGATTATGTCAATGATGATCAATAACTGCATCATAACACAGCCGCTCTATACAGAAGATGTACTTGCTCTCAATGGTCATGGAGGTAATACGTCACACAATGTACAGATATAGCAAGGATTATTTCTCCCACTGGTGCATTATGGCATTATGATGGGAAATGTTGTGAGATTCTGCATTATCAGCATCACTGAATCTTTTGGAAATTAAGTGATATTCTATGTTTTAATGCAATATTATGGATGATCAGCCGGTAAAATAATAATAGCTTGCTGTATCTGTAGCCATGCTCTACCCATGATGTGCTGAACCAATGACTGCAGAGAGATTCAGAGTGGTAAACATGACTGGAACGCATCTCTGAATAATGGGCAGCAAAGCAGTGCAGAATAGGAGGTGAAAGTATTTAAAATGGAAGATCCTTAGCAGCTGTGTGGGGAGTAGACAGTACAGACTGACCAAGTAAATGGTAAAAGGAGTAACTTCAACATTACTTGGCTTTGTTCTCCACATTGAAGCTTTCCTCCTCTTTAAATCACTAATACTGATGCCATGTGTAACCTGTACTGAGAGTTATATAATCTACTGGCCTAGATGAAACCATATGATGCAAACAGGATCCATCCCACTCCAGATTCATAGAATTGAACCACCTCAATCTTTCATAACAATCACATAGAACTGCAGCTGTGCGCTACTGCACATGTTCTTGTTATGAATGGTAGTAGATGTGGTCCTTGGGTCTTTACTTCATACTGTAGCCACCCTCTACTCATGATGTATTGAATCAACGAAAACTTGCATGGTTCAGATCACAGGAAGGGGTAGAGTAGAGATGAAAATATTCAATGTGAAACCCGTAGCAGCCGGATTGTGTGGAGTCAATAAAACGACAAATACTAAATGGTAAATGAGAAATATACACATTGCTTATCTGTCTCTGTGTAGTAATTTTCCTTCTCTTCAACTGTCCTTCAAATTTTCTCTTTTGCAAGAAAAGGAACACATGGCTTCAATATTCACTTCTGTTCTGCAGTCATCCCTCCTGAAATAAAAGTTAAGCATTGCATTGTTATTATGTTACTACATACAATAAACCTTGCTCCAAACCATTTGATGCAAAGCAAATCCACCTCCCACCCACAGCTGTGCTCCTTCTAGAGCATGCATGTCAAACTCCAGTCCTCGAGGGTCCCAAACAGGCCAGGTTTTCAGTAGGGATATCCTGAAAACCTGGCCTGTTTGCTGCCCTCGAGGACTGGAGTTTGACATCCTTGTTCTTGAGCTTCTACCACGCAAGTCATCCATGTGAGTGACACTGTACTGCAGTCCTGGTCTGCACACAATCTACTGAATCAATGACATCACACTGTAAAGGCAATCTACAAGATGTATTAGTTGTCCACACTTCCGAAATGTTACTTTTATGTCCAAATCACTTATTCCCATGACCTGATATTTGTATTTGTTATTTATAGGATTGTCACAAAGAGTTGATGAGGTCACCAAATGATAGTATGTAGAGAGAAAGAGAGATCTCAGAACAGAGCCCTGATGTATACCCACAGACAGATCAATAGAAGACGAAGACATGTTAGCAACAGAGATGGAGAATGTGTGACAGGAAAGTTATGATGAAAACCAGGATAGAACTGTGTTACGGATACCAAGAGAGAGTTTAGAATATGAAGGAGGAGAGTGATTGAGAGCATCAAAACGCAGCAGATAGATCAAGTAGGATTAGTAGGGAAAAGTGACCTTGGGAATTTGCTTTAAGCACAGTCTGTAGAACGAGCTGTACGAAAGGCAGGTTGTAAAGGATCCAGGAGGGAATGTGATTTAAGAATGTTGACATTCTAGCAATTAGGAGACAAACAGCAGGAGGGATACAGGGCGGTAGTTAGTAAGGCACATAGGGTGTAGGTTGTTTCTGAGAAAAGGGTGACCACTACAGGCTTAAAGTAAGAGGGTAAAGAGCCAGAGAATAGGGAGGAATTGAAGATGTGGGTGAGAGTGGGGACTAAGAGATGCAGTAAGGTGTGAGGGGATACGATCTAGAGGGCATGTGGTAGAGGGAGAAGAGAAGATGATTAGCTTCCAGCTCTGTAAGAGAAGAAAAGGAGTCAAATGCAGAAGGAGAATTAGGTAGAAGGAGAGAAGGGGGAAGGGACAGAAGGAATCTCCTTGTGGGTGGCATCCACCTTGCCTCTGAAGTAGTCAAATGCTTGAGGAGAAGTGAAGGAAGGATGGCAAGTGTGAGGAGAAGGTTAGTGGAGGGAGTCAAATACAGGGAAAAAAAGACAGCGTAAATTACATTTGAGTGTTGATGAATGTGAAAAAAAAGTAGTGTGGTTTGGCCCCAGAGAGCAGCTTTATACAGGACTGGAGACATTTTTACTGTAGAAAAATCAAATATCAATTGTGTGATTTCCTTCATAGGCATTAAGAACAGCGAGTGGAAGTGTGATGAACATGTTTGGGAATTTAGCCAAGGGTGTGGGCTAGAGGGACAAGCGTGTCAGAGCCTAGAGGGGGCATATAGATAGGAGGATAGCATTGTAAGAGTTAATAAGATTGTTAGTTTAAGCGGAAAGAGAGAGAGAGCAGAGAGGTTAGAGTAGATGTCAGAGGAGAGTTTAATTAAGCAGAGGCAAATCAGTGGGACAGGTAAGATGGGGTGAGGGGAATGACTGATTGTGAATGATGAGAGCAGAAGAGGTCATGTACAACTAGAGCCTTGTTAGTCAGAGAACGGACATTCCAGATGGCATAGGAGAAGGGAAGAGAAAAGTAAGGAAAGGAATGTGGATTACATTAGATAGGTTAACACTCTTAGCAGGGAGGCAGAGGCAGGGAGGCCCGATGTGTATATGAGCAGGTTCAAGATTATAAGAGATATCCCACACATCAGCAAACATAGAAGGAGACACAGAGATAGGTGTAGAGAGAGACAGAGATAGCTCTATGTAGAGAGAGAGGGACGTAGAGAGAATGAGACAGATAGGCGCAGAGAGAGGGGGCGCAGAGAGAGGAGGCGCCAAAAGAGGGGGCGCAGAGAGAGGGGGCACAGAGAATAGGATATTAAAGAGTGCTTTTCATTGAGCAGTGCAGAAATAGCTGCAATAGAGGTCTGTACAAATGGTGCAGTGTGTAGACACATGCAAAGGTAGGGGAAGGAAAGAGGAGAACATGTGGATAAAAGCAGGAGTGTGGAAGTTAGAGAAATTAGAAAAGTTTAACAGAGGAGTGAGGAAACAGCAAGCAGAAAGAACAAGAGAGAAGTTACATTGGGATGACGTTCTGTGGTAAAGAGAAAATGCTAGGAGAGAGCTTTCAAATATTAGAGGACATGAATTGAGGGAGCAAATGTATAAATCAAAACCTGAGGGGGAGGTATAGCACGAAAGCTTGCACAGCAGATTATAGTCTTAATGTTGCGTGTACCTGTCAGGGTATTCAAGAAGTTAAATTCTCACAAGTGCAGAGTTCATGATGAAATGCTGAATCTAGTCCCCCTCCAATTTAATTTTAATATAACTTTTCCATTCTTCATTACTGCAAAAAGCAAACAAAACAAAACCACATTGCATTACTATTTTCAAAATGGATTGAATGGCATATTCAACAGTGACTGTGTGATGCCAATATTCCCCACTCACTCGTAGTGAAGCACATATTGTACTAGTGTTGAAAGTAGGCCGGTAGAGTCAGGTACGCAGTACTGATAAAACAATAAGTGCCCGTCGTAAGTACCAGCTCCGCAACAGTGCGGGCATCACATTAGTGACGTGGATGAACATATATGGATAAGCCCATATTAAGGCATCACGTGACCAGAGCCGTCACTGACTGGGTATACGTAAAGACGCAGGGAGATGCAAGGAAAGGGAGGGAGAGAGACAGGGAGAAGATGTGAAACGGAGGAAGGCACGGATGGAGGGAGTTCTTCCGAGCTTCTGCGGGCCTCTCTCTTTCACTGGTGCATGCCGGGAGCTGGTCCCAACATCCACAAAGTGTGTGTGTATTATTGGTTGTATTTTATGGGGGTAGGAGGGTAGTGTGTATATTGTGTGTGTGGGAGTATTATATTGTGTGTAGAGGTGCAGAGGAGAGTACTAGATTGTGTATCTTGTGTAAGGGTGTTGTGTATATTGTGTTTGGAGCTATAATATTATTGGGGAGATTAGTATTGAGGAGGTATTATAGTGTGTATTGTGGGGAGTATTAGTGTGTGTATTGTTTGTGGGTGACAGATGCTGGGGGTATGCAGCAATCCCTGCACTGAGGTCCGAGGCGGCTCTGCATCGCTCGCACACACTGTGGATGACCAAGCATGTGCCCATGATAATCATGGCCTTAGAGGGATGAGTGTGTCAGAGCCTAGAAGGGGCATATATATGATGGAGGAGGGAGGAGGAGGAGGGAGGAGGAGGAGATGATAGCATTGTAAAAGTTAACAAGATAGTTAGTTTAAGCAGAAAGTGAGGAGAGGTTAGAGATAAGGGTAGATGTCAGAGGAGAGAGTTCAATTAAGCTGAGGTATCGAGTAGGAAAGGGGTGAGGGGAATGAGAGGTGGTGGATGAGAGCAGAAGAGGTCATGTACAAATAGACCTTGTTAGTCAGAGAGCAGTCATTCCAGAGGGCACGTGAGAAGTGAAGAGTAAAGTGAGACATGGAATGTGGATTACATTAGATGGGTTAATACGCTTAGCAGGGAGGTGGAGAGAGAGAGGCAAGAGGCAGAGAGTGGTGCAGGGGTTGAGGAAGAGATGTTGCATGTACCTTATCAGAACATTAAAGAACATCAATTCACACTGGTGCAGAGTTGATGATGAATCCAGTTCACCTCCAATTCAATTTTAACAGAAATGTTTCATTCTTCATTACTGAAAAAAAAGAAAAGTAAAAAACATTTCATTACTATTTTCAAAATGGATTGAATTCCCCCCAACAATGACTATGTGTTACCAATATATCCCTCTCAGTCCCACTGCAGCATATACTGTACCAGTGTGAAAGTAGGAAGGTACACAGTACCGGTAAAACAATACGTGCCGGTACTATGCACCATATGAATTATAAGGGGATGTAAATCTCCCAGTCTCTCTCCATATCCGCAACAGAGCGGGCTCCGGTCAGTGGCATGGATGCCCATATATGGGTATGCTCATATTTGGGCATCCCATGTCACTGACCGGAGCCGGCTCTGAGTATAGGGATATATGCGGAGACGCAGAGGTGCAAGGAAATGGGAGGAGGCACGGTGAGAAACAGGGAGAGACCACAGGAAGATAGAGGGCAACAACTTCCACAAGGTACTTGTATGGGTATAATTGTTTGTATTTTGTGCAGAGGGGGTAATTTCAGATAAAATACAATTCTCCACCCTCTACGAAACAATTCCACTTTGTTCAGTAAGCCAGAAAGTCTTGGTCCCATGTGGACTGAATTTAATGCAAATAAGGTCCTTAATACACAAGTAAAGAATAAAGTTACTTATTCTCTACTGTAAGAAGTGCCACATTGCCCACTATTTGGGTCCTGTGCCCAGATTGTGACCATGCATGGCAGAGGTGAGATTCCCCCAACTCCAATTTGCTACACTCTCCAAGAGAGATAATTGTGATCAGAGGTGGAACTAGGGGAGGGTGTGAGCAGGGTCACTGCCCAGGGAGTAACCTGACTGGGGGCACGGAAATCTCATTTAGTGCATATGTTGCGGCACTGCATTGATTGACCGGTCAATCTGCACTGCTGCCTGTCACAGTGACATCCTGATCGGGCACTGTGATCAGCTATAGCACTGACCCAGGTGAGATAGTTCAGCACTTTACAAGGAGGGAACAGATGTTGTGGGTGACAGATGCTGGAGGTAGGCCAAGACTGTTGGCCAGAGTAACGTGGAGACTTACTGCACTCTGCATGCCCATCCTCTCCCTGACATCAGGGGAAGGAAGTGGCCCTGGGGTGTGTGTAGGTATGCCAGATGTCAGTGTATGCATAAGTAAGTATGCCTGTGTAGTGGGAGGTGTAGGGGCGTTAAGCTGGAGGACTTAAAACAGGCACAAAAGCACATAGATACCTCTGATTATACCGCACCAAATGCTGATAATATCATGCTGTAGCTGCACTTTACAGAAGATGATGCAGATGTCATCATTGGTTGGTGGGTTCATTAAATCAATCCATCATATCATAACCACACTGTGCATATGATGTACTGAATCAGTAACACCAGGAAGACATCTCCATGTTAGGAGTAGAGTTGAAGTTAACAGAATATGTCCAGCACTGTGGTGTGTAGCCCATAAATAATAATTGTGCACATTACCAGAACAACATACTGTCAACTGCAAGATCATTTTGCTGCTTGTAGCGTATGCTCATCCTGTACAGTGTTGTAGTAGATCCGTCTCTTCAGTGTTCACTGCAACAAAAGTAAGACATTGCATTAATATTACAGACGTTTGGGGGCTGAAATCTCACTTCGCTGCGGACAATTTCCCTTTGCATAAGATTCTTGTGATTATGTCAATGATGATCAATAACTGCATCATAACACAGCCGCTCTATACAGAAGATGTACTTGCTCTCAATGGTCATGGAGGTAATACGTCACACAATGTACAGATATAGCAAGGATTATTTCTCCCACTGGTGCATTATGGCATTATGATGGGAAATGTTGTGAGATTCTGCATTATCAGCATCACTGAATCTTTTGGAAATTAAGTGATATTCTATGTTTTAATGCAATATTATGGATGATCAGCCGGTAAAATAATAATAGCTTGCTGTATCTGTAGCCATGCTCTACCCATGATGTGCTGAACCAATGACTGCAGAGAGATTCAGAGTGGTAAACATGACTGGAACGCATCTCTGAATAATGGGCAGCAAAGCAGTGCAGAATAGGAGGTGAAAGTATTTAAAATGGAAGATCCTTAGCAGCTGTGTGGGGAGTAGACAGTACAGACTGACCAAGTAAATGGTAAAAGGAGTAACTTCAACATTACTTGGCTTTGTTCTCCACATTGAAGCTTTCCTCCTCTTTAAATCACTAATACTGATGCCATGTGTAACCTGTACTGAGAGTTATATAATCTACTGGCCTAGATGAAACCATATGATGCAAACAGGATCCATCCCACTCCAGATTCATAGAATTGAACCACCTCAACCTTTCATAACAATCACATAGAACTGCAGCTGTGCGCTACTGCACATGTTCTTGTTATGAATGGTAGTAGATGTGGTCCTTGGGTCTTTACTTCATACTGTAGCCACCCTCTACTCATGATGTATTGAATCAACGAAAACTTGCATGGTTCAGATCACAGGAAGGGGTAGAGTAGAGATGAAAATATTCAATGTGAAACCCGTAGCAGCCGGATTGTGTGGAGTCAATAAAACGACAAATACTAAATGGTAAATGAGAAATATACACATTGCTTATCTGTCTCTGTGTAGTAATTTTCCTTCTCTTCAACTGTCCTTCAAATTTTCTCTTTTGCAAGAAAAGGAACACATGGCTTCAATATTCACTTCTGTTCTGCAGTCATCCCTCCTGAAATAAAAGTTAAGCATTGCATTGTTATTATGATAATACATACAATAAACCTTGCTCCAAACCATTTGATGCAAAGCAAATCCACCTCCCACCCACAGCTGTGCTCCTTCTAGAGCATGCATGTCAAACTCCAGTCCTCGAGGGTCCCAAACAGGCCAGGTTTTCAGTAGGGATATCCTGAAAACCTGGCCTGTTTGCTGCCCTCGAGGACTGGAGTTTGACATCCTTGTTCTTGAGCTTCTACCACGCAAGTCATCCATGTGAGTGACACTGTACTGCAGTCCTGGTCTGCACACAATCTACTGAATCAATGACATCACACTGTAAAGGCAATCTACAAGATGTATTAGTTGTCCACACTTCCGAAATGTTACTTTTATGTCCAAATCACTTATTCCCATGACCTGATATTTGTATTTGTTATTTATAGGATTGTCACAAAGAGTTGATGAGGTCACCAAATGATAGTATGTAGAGAGAAAGAGAGATCTCAGAACAGAGCCCTGATGTATACCCACAGACAGATCAATAGAAGACGAAGACATGTTAGCAACAGAGATGGAGAATGTGTGACAGGAAAGTTATGATGAAAACCAGGATAGAACTGTGTTACGGATACCAAGAGAGAGTTTAGAATATGAAGGAGGAGAGTGATTGAGAGCATCAAACGCAGCAGATAGATCAAGTAGGATTAGTAGAGAAAAGTGACCTTGGGAATTTGCTTTAAGCACAGTCTGTAGAACGAGCTGTACGAAAGGCAGGTTGTAAAGGATCCAGGAGGGAATGTGATTTAAGAATGTTGACATTCTAGCAATTAGGAGACAAACAGCAGGAGGGATACAGGGCGGTAGTTAGTAAGGCACATAGGGTGTAGGTTGTTTCTGAGAAAAGGGTGACCACTACAGGCTTAAAGTAAGAGGGTAAAGAGCCAGAGAATAGGGAGGAATTGAAGATGTGGGTGAGAGTGGGGACTAAGAGATGCAGTAAGGTGTGAGGGGATACGATCTAGAGGGCATGTGGTAGAGGGAGAAGAGAAGATGATTAGCTTCCAGCTCTGTAAGAGAAGAAAAGGAGTCAAATGCAGAAGGAGAATTAGGTAGAAGGAGAGAAGGGGGAAGGGGCAGAAGGAATCTCCTTGTGGGTGGCATCCACCTTGCCTCTGAAGTAGTCAAATGCTTGAGGAGAAGTGAAGGAAGGATGGCAAGTGTGAGGAGAAGGTTAGTGGAGGGAGTCAAATACAGGGAAAAAAAGACAGCGTAAATTAAATTTGAGTGTTGATGAATGTGAAAAAAAAGTAGTGTGGTTTGGCCCCAGAGAGCAGCTTTATACAGGACTGGAGACATTTTTACTGTAGAAAAATCAAATATCAATTGTGTGATTTCCTTCATAGGCATTAAGAACAGCGAGTGGAAGTGTGATGAACATGTTTGGGAATTTAGCCAAGGGTGTGGGCTAGAGGGACAAGTGTGTCAGAGCCTAGAGGGGGCATATAGATAGGAGGATAGCATTGTAAGAGTTAATAAGATTGTTAGTTTAAGCGGAAAGAGAGAGAGAGCAGAGAGGTTAGAGTAGATGTCAGAGGAGAGTTTAATTAAGCAGAGGCAAATCAGTGGGACAGGTAAGATGGGGTGAGGGGAATGACTGATTGTGAATGATGAGAGCAGAAGAGGTCATGTACAACTAGAGCCTTGTTAGTCAGAGAACGGACATTCCAGATGGCATAGGAGAAGGGAAGAGAAAAGTAAGGAAAGGAATGTGGATTACATTAGATAGGTTAACACTCTTAGCAGGGAGGCAGAGGCAGGGAGGCCCGATGTGTATATGAGCAGGTTCAAGATTATAAGAGATATCCCACACATCAGCAAACATAGAAGGAGACACAGAGATAGGTGTAGAGAGAGACAGAGATAGCTCTATGTAGAGAGAGAGGGACGTAGAGAGAATGAGACAGATAGGCGCAGAGAGAGGGGGCGCAGAGAGAGGGGGCGCAGAAAGAGGAGGCGCCAAAAGAGGGGGCGCAGAGAGAGGGGGCACAGAGAATAGGATATTAAAGAGTGCTTTTCATTGAGCAGTGCAGAAATAGCTGCAATAGAGGTCTGTACAAATGGTGCAGTGTGTAGACACATGCAAAGGTAGGGGAAGGAAAGAGGAGAACATGTGGATAAAAGCAGGAGTGTGGAAGTTAGAGAAATTAGAAAAGTTTAACAGAGGAGTGAGGAAACAGCAAGCAGAAAGAACAAGAGAGAGGTTACATTGGGATGACGTTCTGTGGTAAAGAGAAAATGCTAGGAGAGAGCTTTCAAATATTAGAGGACATGAATTGAGGGAGCAAATGTATAAATCAAAACCTGAGGGGGAGGTATAGCACGAAAGCTTGCACAGCAGATTATAGTCTTAATGTTGCGTGTACCTGTCAGGGTATTCAAGAAGTTAAATTCTCACAAGTGCAGAGTTCATGATGAAATGCTGAATCTAGTCCCCCTCCAATTTAATTTTAATATAACTTTTCCATTCTTCATTACTGCAAAAAGCAAACAAAACAAAACCACATTGCATTACTATTTTCAAAATGGATTGAATGGCATATTCAACAGTGACTGTGTGATGCCAATATTCCCCACTCACTCGTAGTGAAGCACATATTGTACTAGTGTTGAAAGTAGGCCGGTAGAGTCAGGTACGCAGTACTGATAAAACAATAAGTGCCCGTCGTAAGTACCAGCTCCGCAACAGTGCGGGCATCACATTAGTGACGTGGATGAACATATATGGATAAGCCCATATTAAGGCATCACGTGACCAGAGCCGTCACTGACTGGGTATACGTAAAGACGCAGGGAGATGCAAGGAAAGGGAGGGAGAGAGAGAGACAGGGAGAAGATGTGAAACGGAGGAAGGCACGGATGGAGGGAGTTCTTCCGAGCTTCTGCGGGCCTCTCTCTTTCACTGGTGCATGCCGGGAGCTGGTCCCAACATCCACAAAGTGTGTGTGTATTATTGGTTGTATTTTATGGGGGTAGGAGGGTAGTGTGTATATTGTGTGTGTGGGAGTATTATATTGTGTGTAGAGGTGCAGAGGAGAGTACTAGATTGTGTATCTTGTGTAAGGGTGTTGTGTATATTGTGTTTGGAGCTATAATATTATTGGGGAGATTAGTATTGAGGAGGTATTATAGTGTGTATTGTGGGGAGTATTAGTGTGTGTATTGTTTGTGGGTGACAGATGCTGGGGGTATGCAGCAATCCCTGCACTGAGGTCCGAGGCGGCTCTGCATCGCTCGCACGCACTGTGGACGACCAAGCATGTGCCCATGATAATCATGGCCTTAGAGGGATGAGTGTGTCAGAGCCTAGAAGGGGTATATATATAATGGAGGAGGGAGGAGGAAGGAGGAGGAGGGAGGAGGAGATGATAGCATTGTAAAAGTTAACAAGATAGTTAGTTTAAGCAGAAAGTGAGGAGAGGTTAGAGATAAGGGTAGATGTCAGAGGAGAGAGTTCAATTAAGCTGAGGTATCGAGTAGGACAGGGGTGAGGGGAATGAGAGGTGGTGGATGATGAGAGCAGAAGAGGTCATGTACAAATAGACCTTGTTAGTCAGAGAGCAGTCATTCCAGAGGGCACGTGAGAAGTGAAGAGTAAAGTGAGACATGGAATGTGGATTACATTAGATGGGTTAATACGCTTAGCAGGGAGGTGGAGAGAGAGAGGCAAGAGGCAGAGAGTGGTGCAGGGGTTGAGGAAGAGATGTTGCATGTACCTTATCAGAACATTAAAGAACATCAATTCACACTGGTGCAGAGTTGATGATGAATCCAGTTCACCTCCAATTCAATTTTAACAGAAATGTTTCATTCTTCATTACTGAAAAAAAAGAAAAGTAAAAAACATTTCATTACTATTTTCAAAATGGATTGAATTCCCCCAACAATGACTATGTGTTACCAATATATCCCTCTCAGTCCCACTGCAGCATATACTGTACCAGTGTGAAAGTAGGAAGGTACACAGTACCGGTAAAACAATACGTGCCGGTACTATGCACCATATGAATTATAAGGGGATGTAAATCTCCCAGTCTCTCTCCATATCCGCAACAGAGCGGGCTCCGGTCAGTGGCATGGATGCCCATATATGGGTATGCTCATATTTGGGCATCCCATGTCACTGACCGGAGCCGGCTCTGAGTATAGGGATATATGCGGAGACGCAGAGGTGCAAGGAAATGGGAGGAGGCACGGTGAGAAACAGGGAGAGACCACAGGAAGATAGAGGGCAACAACTTCCACAAGGTACTTGTATGGGTATAATTGTTTGTATTTTGTGCAGAGGGGGTAATTTCAGATAAAATACAATTCTCCACCCTCTACGAAACAATTCCACTTTGTTCAGTAAGCCAGAAAGTCTTGGTCCCATGTGGACTGAATTTAATGCAAATAAGGTCCTTAATACACAAGTAAAGAATAAAGTTACTTATTCTCTACTGTAAGAAGTGCCACATTGCCCACTATTTGGGTCCTGTGCCCAGATTGTGACCATGCATGGCAGAGGTGAGATTCCCCCAACTCCAATTTGCTACACTCTCCAAGAGAGATAATTGTGATCAGAGGTGGAACTAGGGGAGGGTGTGAGCAGGGTCACTGCCCAGGGAGTAACCTGACTGGGGGCACGGAAATCTCATTTAGTGCATATGTTGCGGCACTGCATTGATTGACCGGTCAATCTGCACTGCTGCCTGTCACAGTGACATCCTGATCGGGCACTGTGATCAGCTATAGCACTGACCCAGGTGAGATAGTTCAGCACTTTACAAGGAGGGAACAGATGTTGTGGGTGACAGATGCTGGAGGTAGGCCAAGACTGTTGGCCAGAGTAACGTGGAGACTTACTGCACTCTGCATGCCCATCCTCTCCCTGACATCAGGGGAAGGAAGTGGCCCTGGGGTGTGTGTAGGTATGCCAGATGTCAGTGTATGCATAAGTAAGTATGCCTGTGTAGTGGGAGGTGTAGGGGCGTTAAGCTGGAGGACTTAAAACAGGCACAAAAGCACATAGATACCTCTGATTATACCGCACCAAATGCTGATAATATCATGCTGTAGCTGCACTTTACAGAAGATGATGCAGATGTCATCATTGGTTGGTGGGTTCATTAAATCAATCCATCATATCATAACCACACTGTGCATATGATGTACTGAATCAGTAACACCAGGAAGACATCTCCATGTTAGGAGTAGAGTTGAAGTTAACAGAATATGTCCAGCACTGTGGTGTGTAGCCCATAAATAATAATTGTGCATATTACCAGAACAACATACTGTCAACTGCAAGATCATTTTGCTGCTTGTAGCGTATGCTCATCCTGTACAGTGTTGTAGTAGATCCGTCTCTTCAGTGTTCACTGCAACAAAAGTAAGACATTGCATTAATATTACAGACGTTTGGGGGCTGAAATCTCACTTCGCTGCGGACAATTTCCCTTTGCATAAGATTCTTGTGATTATGTCAATGATGATCAATAACTGCATCATAACACAGCCGCTCTATACAGAAGATGTACTTGCTCTCAATGGTCATGGAGGTAATACGTCACACAATGTACAGATATAGCAAGGATTATTTCTCCCACTGGTGCATTATGGCATTATGATGGGAAATGTTGTGAGATTCTGCATTATCAGCATCACTGAATCTTTTGGAAATTAAGTGATATTCTATGTTTTAATGCAATATTATGGATGATCAGCCGGTAAAATAATAATAGCTTGCTGTATCTGTAGCCATGCTCTACCCATGATGTGCTGAACCAATGACTGCAGAGAGATTCAGAGTGGTAAACATGACTGGAACGCATCTCTGAATAATGGGCAGCAAAGCAGTGCAGAATAGGAGGTGAAAGTATTTAAAATGGAAGATCCTTAGCAGCTGTGTGGGGAGTAGACAGTACAGACTGACCAAGTAAACGGTAAAAGGAGTAACTTCAACATTACTTGGCTTTGTTCTCCACATTGAAGCTTTCCTCCTCTTTAAATCACTAATACTGATGCCATGTGTAACCTGTACTGAGAGTTATATAATCTACTGGCCTAGATGAAACCATATGATGCAAACAGGATCCATCCCACTCCAGATTCATAGAATTGAACCACCTCAACCTTTCATAACAATCACATAGAACTGCAGCTGTGCGCTACTGCACATGTTCTTGTTATGAATGGTAGTAGATGTGGTCCTTGGGTCTTTACTTCATACTGTAGCCACCCTCTACTCATGATGTATTGAATCAACGAAAACTTGCATGGTTCAGATCACAGGAAGGGGTAGAGTAGAGATGAAAATATTCAATGTGAAACCCGTAGCAGCCGGATTGTGTGGAGTCAATAAAACGACAAATACTAAATGGTAAATGAGAAATATACACATTGCTTATCTGTCTCTGTGTAGTAATTTTCCTTCTCTTCAACTGTCCTTCAAATTTTCTCTTTTGCAAGAAAAGGAACACATGGCTTCAATATTCACTTCTGTTCTGCAGTCATCCCTCCTGAAATAAAAGTTAAGCATTGCATTGTTATTATGATAATACATACAATAAACCTTGCTCCAAACCATTTGATGCAAAGCAAATCCACCTCCCACCCACAGCTGTGCTCCTTCTAGAGCATGCATGTCAAACTCCAGTCCTCGAGGGTCCCAAACAGGCCAGGTTTTCAGTAGGGATATCCTGAAAACCTGGCCTGTTTGCTGCCCTCGAGGACTGGAGTTTGACATCCTTGTTCTTGAGCTTCTACCACGCAAGTCATCCATGTGAGTGACACTGTACTGCAGTCCTGGTCTGCACACAATCTACTGAATCAATGACATCACACTGTAAAGGCAATCTACAAGATGTATTAGTTGTCCACACTTCCGAAATGTTACTTTTATGTCCAAATCACTTATTCCCATGACCTGATATTTGTATTTGTTATTTATAGGATTGTCACAAAGAGTTGATGAGGTCACCAAATGATAGTATGTAGAGAGAAAGAGAGATCTCAGAACAGAGCCCTGATGTATACCCACAGACAGATCAATAGAAGACGAAGACATGTTAGCAACAGAGATGGAGAATGTGTGACAGGAAAGTTATGATGAAAACCAGGATAGAACTGTGTTACGGATACCAAGAGAGAGTTTAGAATATGAAGGAGGAGAGTGATTGAGAGCATCAAACGCAGCAGATAGATCAAGTAGGATTAGTAGGGAAAAGTGACCTTGGGAATTTGCTTTAAGCACAGTCTGTAGAACGAGCTGTACGAAAGGCAGGTTGTAAAGGATCCAGGAGGGCATGTGATTTAAGAATGTTGACATTCTAGCAATTAGGAGACAAACAGCAGGAGGGATATAGGGCGGTAGTTAGTAAGGCACATAGGGTGTAGGTTGTTTCTGAGAAAAGGGTGACCACTACAGGCTTAAAGTAAGAGGGTAAAGAGCCAGAGAATAGGGAGGACTTGAAGATGTGGGTGAGAGTGGGGACTAAGAGATGCAGTAAGGTGTGAGGGGATACGATCTAGAGGGCATGTGGTAGAGGGAGAAGAGAAGATGATTAGCTTCCAGCTCTGTAAGAGAAGAAAAGGAGTCAAATGCAGAAGGAGAATTAGGTAGAAGGAGAGAAGGGGGAAGGGACAGAAGGAATCTCCTTGTGGGTGGCATCCACCTTGCCTCTGAAGTAGTCAAATGCTTGAGGAGAAGTGAAGGAAGGATGGCAAGTGTGAGAAGAAGGTTAGTGGAGGGAGTCAAATACAGGGGAAAAAAGACAGCGTAAATTAAATTTGTGTGTTGATGAATGTGGAAAAAAAAGTAGTGTGGTTTGGCCCAAGAGAGCAGCTTTATACAGGACTGGAGACATTTTTACTGTAGAAAAATCAAACATCAAGTGTGAGATTTCCTTCATAGGCATTAAGAACAGCGAGTGGAAGTGTGATGAACATGTTTGGGAATTTAGCCAAGGGTGTGGGTTAGAGGGACGAGTGTGTCAGAGCTTGAAGGGGCATATAGAGGATAGCATTGTAAGAGTTAATAAGATTGTCAGTTTAAGCAGAAAGAGAGAGAGAGAGAGCAGAGAGGTTAGAGTAGATGTCAGAGGAGAGTTTAATTAAGCAGAGGAAAATCAGTGGGACAGGTAAGATGGGGTGAGGGGAATGACTGATTGTGAATGATGAGAGCAGAAGAGGTCATGTACAACTAGAGCCTTGTTAGTCAGAGAACGGACATTCCAGAGGGCACAGGAGAAGGGAAGAGAAAAGTAAGGAAAGGAATGTGGATTACATTAGATAGGTTAACACTCTTAGCAGGGAGGCAGAGGCAGGGAGACCCGATGTGTATATGAGCAGGTTCAAGATTATAAGAGATATCCCACACATCAGCAAACATAGAAGGAGACACAGAGATAGGTGTAGAGAGAGCCAGAGATAGCTCTATGTAGAGAGAGAGGGACGTAGAGAGAATGAGACAGATAGGCGCAGAGAAAGGGGGCGCAGAGAGAGGGGGCGCAGAAAGAGGGGGCGCAGAGAGAGAGGGGGCGCAGAGAGAGAGGGGGCGCAGAGAGAGAGGGGGCGCAGAGAGAGAGGGGGCGCAGAGAGAGAGGGGGCGCAGAGAGAGAGGGGGCGCAGAGAGAGAGGGGGCGCAGAGAGAGAGGGGGCGCAGAGAGAGAGGGGGCGCAGAGAGAGGGGGCGCAGAGAATAGGATGTACATGAGTGCTTTTCATTGAGCAGTGCAGAAATAGCTGCAATAGAGGTCTGTACAAATGGTGCAGTGTGAAGACACATGCAAAGGTAGGGGAAGGAAAGAGGAGAACATGTGGATAAAAGCAGGAGTGTGGAAGTTAGAGAAATTAGAAAAGTTTAACAGAGGAGTGAGGAAACAGCAAGCAGAAAGAACAAGAGAGAGGTTACATTGGGATGACGTTCTGTGGTAAAGAGAAAATGCTAGGAGAGAGCTTTCAAATATTAGAGGACATGAATTGAGGGAGCAAATGTATAAATCAAAACCTGAGGGGGAGGTATAGCACGAAAGCTTGCACAGCAGATTATAGTCTTAATGTTGCGTGTACCTGTCAGGGTATTCAAGAAGTTAAATTCTCACAAGTGCAGAGTTCATGATGAAATGCTGAATCTAGTTCCCCTCCAATTTAATTTTAATATAACTTTTCCATTCTTCATTACTGCAAAAAGCAAACAAAACAAAACCACATTGCATTACTATTTTCAAAATGGATTGAATGGCATATTCTACAGTGATTGTGTGATGCCAATATTCCCCACTCACTCGTAGTGAAGCACATATTGTACTAGTGTTGAAAGAAGGCCGGTAGAGTCAGGTATGCAGTACTGATAAAACAATAAGTGCCCGTCGTAAGTACCAGCTCCGCAACAGTGCGGGCATCACATTAGTGACGTGGATGAACATATATGGATAAGCCCATATTAAGGCATCACGTGACCAGAGCCGTCACTGACTGGGTATACGTAAAGACGCAGGGAGATGCAAGGAAAGGGAGGGAGAGAGACAGGGAGAAGATGTGAAACGGAGGAAGGCACGGATGGAGAGAGGGAGTTCTTCCGAGCTTCTGCGGGCCTCTCTCTTTCACTGGTGCATGCTGGGAGCTGGTCCCAACATCCACAAAGTGTGTGTGTATTATTGGTTGTATTTTATGGGGGTAGGAGGGTAGTGTGTATATTGTGTGTGTGGGAGTATTATATTGTGTGTAGAGGTGCAGAGGAGAGTACTAGATTGTGTATATTGTGTAAGGGTGTTGTGTATATTGTGTTTGGAGCTATAATATTATTGGGGAGATTAGTATTGAGGAGGTATTATAGTGTGTATTGTGGGGAGTATTAGTGTGTGTATTGTTTGTGGGTGACAGATGCTGGGGGTATGCAGCAATCCCTGCACTGAGGTCCGAGGCGGCTCTGCATCGCTCGCACACACTGTGGACGACCAAGCATGTGCCCATGATAATCATGGCCTTAGAGGGATGAGTGTGTCAGAGCCTAGAAGGGGCATATATATGATGGAGGAGGGAGGAGATGATAGCATTGTAAAAGTTAACAAGATAGTTAGTTTAAGCAGAAAGTGAGGAGAGGTTAGAGATAAGGGTAGATGTCAGAGGAGAGAGTTCAATTAAGCTGAGGTATCGAGTAGGACAGGGGTGAGGGGAATGAGAGGTGGTGGATGATGAGAGCAGAAGAGGTCATGTACAAATAGACCTTGTTAGTCAGAGAGCAGACATTCCAGAGGGCACGTGAGAAGTGAAGAGTAAAGTGAGACATGGAATGTGGATTACATTAGATGGGTTAATACGCTTAGCAGGGAGGTGGAGAGAGAGAGGCAAGAGGCAGAGAGTGGTGCAGGGGTTGAGGAAGAGATGTTGCATGTACCTTATCAGAACATTAAAGAACATCAATTCACACTGGTGCAGAGTTGATGATGAATCCAGTTCACCTCCAATTCAATTTTAACAGAAATTTTTCATTCTTCATGACTGAAAAAAAAGAAAAGTAAAAAACATTGCATTACTATTTTCAAAATGGATTGAGTTCCCCCAACAATGACTATGTGTTACCAATATATCCCTCTCAGTCCCACTGCAGCATATACTGTACCAGTGTGAAAGTAGGAAGGTACACAGTACCGGTAAAACAATACGTGCCGGTACTATGCACCATATGAATTATAAGGGGATGTAAATCTCCCAGTCTCTCTCCATATCCGCAACAGAGCGGGCTCCGGTCAGTGGCATGGATGCCCATATATGGGTATGCTCATATTTGGGCATCCCATGTCACTGACCGGAGCCGGCTCTGAGTATAGGGATATATGCGGAGACGCAGAGGTGCAAGGAAATGGGAGGAGGCACGGTGAGAAACAGGGAGAGACCACAGGAAGATAGAGGGCAACAACTTCCACAAGGTACTTGTATGGGTATAATTGTTTGTATTTTGTGCAGAGGGGGTAATTTCAGATAAAATACAATTCTCCACCCTCTACGAAACAATTCCACTTTGTTCAGTAAGCCAGAAAGTCTTGGTCCCATGTGGACTGAATTTAATGCAAATAAGGTCCTTAATACACAAGTAAAGAATATAGTTACTTATTCTCTACTGTAAGAAGTGCCACATTGCCCACTATTTGGGTCCTGTGCCCAGATTGTGACCATGCATGGCAGAGGTGAGATTCCCCCAACTCCAATTTGCTACACTCTCCAAGAGAGATAATTGTGATCAGAGGTGGAACTAGGGGAGGGTGTGAGCAGGGTCACTGCCCAGGGAGTAACCTGACTGGGGGCACGGAAATCTCATTTAGTGCATATGTTGCGGCACTGCATTGATTGACCGGTCAATCTGCACTGCTGCCTGTCACAGTGACATCATGATCGGGCACTGTGACCAGCTATAGCACTGACCCAGGTGAGATAGTTCAGCACTTTACAAGGAGGGAACAGATGTTGTGGGTGACAGATGCTGGGGGTAGGCCAAGACTGTTGGCCAGAGTAATGTGGAGACTTACTGCACTCTGCATGCCCATCCTCTCCCTGACATCAGGGGAAGGAAGTGGCCCTGGGGTGTGTGTAGGTATGCCAGATGACAGTGTATGCATAAGTAAGTATGCCTGTGGAGTGGGAGGTGTAGGGGCGTTAATCTGGAGGACTTAAACCAGGCACAAAAGCACATAGATACCTCTGATTATACCGCACCAAATGCTGATAATATCATGCTGTAGCTGCACTTTACAGAAGATGATGCAGATGTCATCAGTTGTTGGTGGGTTCATTAAATCAATCCATCATATCATAGCCACATTGTGCATATGATGTACTGAATCAGTAACACCAGGAAGACATCTCCATGTTAGGGGTAGAGTTGAAGTTAACAGAATATGTCCAGCACTGTGGTGTGTAGCCCATAAATAATAATTGTGCACATTACCAGAACAACATACTGTCAACTGCAAGATCATTTTGCTGCTTGTAGTGTATGCTCGTCCTGTGCAGTGTTGTAGTAGATCCATCTCTTCAGTGTTCACTGCAACAAAAGTAAGACATTGCATTAATATTACAGACGTTTGGGGGCTGAAATCTCACTTCGCTGCGGACAATTTCCCTTTGCATAAGATTCTTGTGATTATGTCAATGATGATCAATAACTACATCATAACACAGCCGCTCTATACAGAAGATGTACTTGCTATCAATGGTCATGGAGGTAATACGTCACACAATGTACAGATATAGCAAGGATTATTTCTTCCTCTGGTGCATTATGGCATTATGATGGGAAATGTTGTGAGATTCTGCATTATCAGCATCACTGAATCTTTTGGAAATTAAGTGATATTCTATGTTTTAATGCAATATTATGGATGATCAGCCGGTAAAATAATAATAGCTTGCTGTATCTGTAGCCATGCTCTACCCATGATGTGCTGAACCAATGACTGCAGAGAGATTCAGAGTGGTAAACATGACTGGAACGCATCTCTGAATAATGGGCAGCAAAGCAGTGCAGAATAGGAGGTGAAAGTATTTAAAATGGAAGACCCTTAGCAGCTGTGTGGGGAGTAGACAGTACAGACTGACCAAGTAAATGGTAAAAGGAGTAACTTCAACATTACTTGGCTTTGTTCTCCACATTGAAGCTTTCCTCCTCTTTAAATCACTAATACTGATGCCATGTGTAACCTGTACTGAGAGTTATATAATCTACTGGCCTAGATGAAACCATATGATGCAAACAGGATCCATCCCACTCCAGATTCATAGAATTGAACCACCTCAACCTTTCATAACAATCACATAGAACTGCAGCTGTGCGCTACTGCACATGTTCTTGTTATGAATGGTAGTAGATGTGGTCCTTGGGTCTTTACTTCATACTGTAGCCACCCTCTACTCATGATGTATTGAATCAACGAAAACTTGCATGGTTCAGATCACAGGAAGGGGTAGAGTAGAGATGAAAATATTCAATGTGAAACCCGTAGCAGCCGGATTGTGTGGAGTCAATAAAACGACAAATACTAAATGGTAAATGAGAAATATACACATTGCTTATCTGTCTCGGTGTAGTAATTTTCCTTCTCTTCAACTGTCCTTCAAATTTTCTCTTTTGCAAGAAAAGGAACACATGGCTTCAATATTCACTTCTGTTCTGCAGTCATCCCTCCTGAAATAAAAGTTAAGCATTGCATTGTTATTATGATAATACATACAATAAACCTTGCTCCAAACCATTTGATGCAAAGCAAATCCACCTCCCACCCACAGCGGTGCTCCTTCTAGAGCATGCATGTCAAACTCCAGTCCTCGAGGGTCCCAAACAGGCCAGGTTTTCAGTAGGGATATCCTGAAAACCTGGCCTGTTTGCTGCCCTCGAGGACTGGAGTTTGACATCCTTGTTCTTGAGCTTCTACCACGCAAGTCATCCATGTGAGTGACACTGTACTGCAGTCCTGGTCTGCACACAATCTACTGAATCAATGACATCACACTGTAAAGGCAATCTACAAGATGTATTAGTTGTCCACACTTCCGAAATGTTACTTTTATGTCCAAATCACTTATTCCCATGACCTGATATTTGTATTTGTTATTTATAGGATTGTCACAAAGAGTTGATGAGGTCACCAAATGATAGTATGTAGAGAGAAAGAGAGATCTCAGAACAGAGCCCTGATGTATACCCACAGACAGATCAATAGAAGACGAAGACATGTTAGCAACAGAGATGGAGAATGTGTGACAGGAAAGTTATGATGAAAACCAGGATAGAACTGTGTTACGGATACCAAGAGAGAGTTTAGAATATGAAGGAGGAGAGTGATTGAGAGCATCAAACGCAGCAGATAGATCAAGTAGGATTAGTAGGGAAAAGTGACCTTGGGAATTTGCTTTAAGCACAGTCTGTAGAACGAGCTGTACGAAAGGCAGGTTGTAAAGGATCCAGGAGGGAATGTGATTTAAGAATGTTGACATTCTAGCAATTAGGAGACAAACAGCAGGAGGGATACAGGGCGGTAGTTAGTAAGGCACATAGGGTGTAGGTTGTTTCTGAGAAAAGGGTGACCACTACAGGCTTAAAGTAAGAGGGTAAAGAGCCAGAGAATAGGGAGGAATTGAAGATGTGGGTGAGAGTGGGGACTAAGAGATGCAGTAAGGTGTGAGGGGATACGATCTAGAGGGCATGTGGTAGAGGGAGAAGAGAAGATGATTAGCTTCCAGCTCTGTAAGAGAAGAAAAGGAGTCAAATGCAGAAGGAGAATTAGGTAGAAGGAGAGAAGGGGGAAGGGACAGAAGGAATCTCCTTGTGGGTGGCATCCACCTTGCCTCTGAAGTAGTCAAATGCTTGAGGAGAAGTGAAGGAAGGATGGCAAGTGTGAGGAGAAGGTTAGTGGAGGGAGTCAAATACAGGGAAAAAAAGACAGCGTAAATTAAATTTGAGTGTTGATGAATGTGAAAAAAAAGTAGTGTGGTTTGGCCACAGAGAGCAGCTTTATACAGGACTGGAGACATTTTTACTGTAGAAAAATCAAATATCAATTGTGTGATTTCCTTCATAGGCATTAAGAACAGCGAGTGGAAGTGTGATGAACATGTTTGGGAATTTAGCCAAGGGTGTGGGCTAGAGGGACAAGTGTGTCAGAGCCTAGAGGGGGCATATAGATAGGAGGATAGCATTGTAAGAGTTAATAAGATTGTTAGTTTAAGCGGAAAGAGAGAGAGAGCAGAGAGGTTAGAGTAGATGTCAGAGGAGAGTTTAATTAAGCAGAGGCAAATCAGTGGGACAGGTAAGATGGGGTGAGGGGAATGACTGATTGTGAATGATGAGAGCAGAAGAGGTCATGTACAACTAGAGCCTTGTTAGTCAGAGAACGGACATTCCAGATGGCATAGGAGAAGGGAAGAGAAAAGTAAGGAAAGGAATGTGGATTACATTAGATAGGTTAACACTCTTAGCAGGGAGGCAGAGGCAGGGAGGCCCGATGTGTATATGAGCAGGTTCAAGATTATAAGAGATATCCCACACATCAGCAAACATAGAAGGAGACACAGAGATAGGTGTAGAGAGAGACAGAGATAGCTCTATGTAGAGAGAGAGGGACGTAGAGAGAATGAGACAGATAGGCGCAGAGAGAGGGGGCGCAGAGAGAGGAGGCGCCAAAAGAGGGGGCGCAGAGAGAGGGGGCACAGAGAATAGGATATTAAAGAGTGCTTTTCATTGAGCAGTGCAGAAATAGCTGCAATAGAGGTCTGTACAAATGGTGCAGTGTGTAGACACATGCAAAGGTAGGGGAAGGAAAGAGGAGAACATGTGGATAAAAGCAGGAGTGTGGAAGTTAGAGAAATTAGAAAAGTTTAACAGAGGAGTGAGGAAACAGCAAGCAGAAAGAACAAGAGAGAGGTTACATTGGGATGACGTTCTGTGGTAAAGAGAAAATGCTAGGAGAGAGCTTTCAAATATTAGAGGACATGAATTGAGGGAGCAAATGTATAAATCAAAACCTGAGGGGGAGGTATAGCACGAAAGCTTGCACAGCAGATTATAGTCTTAATGTTGCGTGTACCTGTCAGGGTATTCAAGAAGTTAAATTCTCACAAGTGCAGAGTTCATGATGAAATGCTGAATCTAGTCCCCCTCCAATTTAATTTTAATATAACTTTTCCATTCTTCATTACTGCAAAAAGCAAACAAAACAAAACCACATTGCATTACTATTTTCAAAATGGATTGAATGGCATATTCAACAGTGACTGTGTGATGCCAATATTCCCCACTCACTCGTAGTGAAGCACATATTGTACTAGTGTTGAAAGTAGGCCGGTAGAGTCAGGTACGCAGTACTGATAAAACAATAAGTGCCCGTCGTAAGTACCAGCTCCGCAACAGTGCGGGCATCACATTAGTGACGTGGATGAACATATATGGATAAGCCCATATTAAGGCATCACGTGACCAGAGCCGTCACTGACTGGGTATACGTAAAGACGCAGGGAGATGCAAGGAAAGGGAGGGAGAGAGAGAGACAGGGAGAAGATGTGAAACGGAGGAAGGCACGGATGGAGGGAGTTCTTCCGAGCTTCTGCGGGCCTCTCTCTTTCACTGGTGCATGCCGGGAGCTGGTCCCAACATCCACAAAGTGTGTGTGTATTATTGGTTGTATTTTATGGGGGTAGGAGGGTAGTGTGTATATTGTGTGTGTGGGAGTATTATATTGTGTGTAGAGGTGCAGAGGAGAGTACTAGATTGTGTATCTTGTGTAAGGGTGTTGTGTATATTGTGTTTGGAGCTATAATATTATTGGGGAGATTAGTATTGAGGAGGTATTATAGTGTGTATTGTGGGGAGTATTAGTGTGTGTATTGTTTGTGGGTGACAGATGCTGGGGGTATGCAGCAATCCCTGCACTGAGGTCCGAGGCGGCTCTGCATCGCTCGCACACACTGTGGATGACCAAGCATGTGCCCATGATAATCATGGCCTTAGAGGGATGAGTGTGTCAGAGCCTAGAAGGGGCATATATATGATGGAGGAGGGAGGAGGAGGAGGGAGGAGGAGGAGATGATAGCATTGTAAAAGTTAACAAGATAGTTAGTTTAAGCAGAAAGTGAGGAGAGGTTAGAGATAAGGGTAGATGTCAGAGGAGAGAGTTCAATTAAGCTGAGGTATCGAGTAGGAAAGGGGTGAGGGGAATGAGAGGTGGTGGATGAGAGCAGAAGAGGTCATGTACAAATAGACCTTGTTAGTCAGAGAGCAGTCATTCCAGAGGGCACGTGAGAAGTGAAGAGTAAAGTGAGACATGGAATGTGGATTACATTAGATGGGTTAATACGCTTAGCAGGGAGGTGGAGAGAGAGAGGCAAGAGGCAGAGAGTGGTGCAGGGGTTGAGGAAGAGATGTTGCATGTACCTTATCAGAACATTAAAGAACATCAATTCACACTGGTGCAGAGTTGATGATGAATCCAGTTCACCTCCAATTCAATTTTAACAGAAATGTTTCATTCTTCATTACTGAAAAAAAAGAAAAGTAAAAAACATTTCATTACTATTTTCAAAATGGATTGAATTCCCCCAACAATGACTATGTGTTACCAATATATCCCTCTCAGTCCCACTGCAGCATATACTGTACCAGTGTGAAAGTAGGAAGGTACACAGTACCGGTAAAACAATACGTGCCGGTACTATGCACCATATGAATTATAAGGGGATGTAAATCTCCCAGTCTCTCTCCATATCCGCAACAGAGCGGGCTCCGGTCAGTGGCATGGATGCCCATATATGGGTATGCTCATATTTGGGCATCCCATGTCACTGACCGGAGCCGGCTCTGAGTATAGGGATATATGCGGAGACGCAGAGGTGCAAGGAAATGGGAGGAGGCACGGTGAGAAACAGGGAGAGACCACAGGAAGATAGAGGGCAACAACTTCCACAAGGTACTTGTATGGGTATAATTGTTTGTATTTTGTGCAGAGGGGGTAATTTCAGATAAAATACAATTCTCCACCCTCTACGAAACAATTCCACTTTGTTCAGTAAGCCAGAAAGTCTTGGTCCCATGTGGACTGAATTTAATGCAAATAAGGTCCTTAATACACAAGTAAAGAATAAAGTTACTTATTCTCTACTGTAAGAAGTGCCACATTGCCCACTATTTGGGTCCTGTGCCCAGATTGTGACCATGCATGGCAGAGGTGAGATTCCCCCAACTCCAATTTGCTACACTCTCCAAGAGAGATAATTGTGATCAGAGGTGGAACTAGGGGAGGGTGTGAGCAGGGTCACTGCCCAGGGAGTAACCTGACTGGGGGCACGGAAATCTCATTTAGTGCATATGTTGCGGCACTGCATTGATTGACCGGTCAATCTGCACTGCTGCCTGTCACAGTGACATCCTGATCGGGCACTGTGATCAGCTATAGCACTGACCCAGGTGAGATAGTTCAGCACTTTACAAGGAGGGAACAGATGTTGTGGGTGACAGATGCTGGAGGTAGGCCAAGACTGTTGGCCAGAGTAACGTGGAGACTTACTGCACTCTGCATGCCCACCCTCTCCCTGACATCAGGGGAAGGAAGTGGCCCTGGGGTGTGTGTAGGTATGCCAGATGTCAGTGTATGCATAAGTAAGTATGCCTGTGTAGTGGGAGGTGTAGGGGCGTTAAGCTGGAGGACTTAAAACAGGCACAAAAGCACATAGATACCTCTGATTATACCGCACCAAATGCTGATAATATCATGCTGTAGCTGCACTTTACAGAAGATGATGCAGATGTCATCATTGGTTGGTGGGTTCATTAAATCAATCCATCATATCATAACCACACTGTGCATATGATGTACTGAATCAGTAACACCAGGAAGACATCTCCATGTTAGGAGTAGAGTTGAAGTTAACAGAATATGTCCAGCACTGTGGTGTGTAGCCCATAAATAATAATTGTGCACATTACCAGAACAACATACTGTCAACTGCAAGATCATTTTGCTGCTTGTAGCGTATGCTCATTCTGTACAGTGTTGTAGTAGATCCGTCTCTTCAGTGTTCACTGCAACAAAAGTAAGACATTGCATTAATATTACAGACGTTTGGGGGCTGAAATCTCACTTCGCTGCGGACAATTTCCCTTTGCATAAGATTCTTGTGATTATGTCAATGATGATCAATAACTGCATCATAACACAGCCGCTCTATACAGAAGATGTACTTGCTCTCATTGGTCATTGAGGTAATACGTCACACAATGTACAGATATAGCAAGGATTATTTCTCCCACTTGTGCATTATGGCATTATGATGGTAAATGTTGTGAGATTCTGCATTATCAGCATCACTGAATCTTTTGGAAATTAAGTGATATTCTATGTTTTAATGCAATATTATGGGTGATCAGCCGGTAAAATAATAATAGCTTGCTGTATCTGTAGCCATGCTCTACCCATGATGTGCTGAACCAATGACTGCAGAGAGATTCAGAGTGCTAAACATGACTGGAACGCATCTCTGAATAATGGGCAGCAAAGCAGTGCAGAATAGGAGGTGAAAGTATTTAAAATGGAAGATCCTTAGCAGCTGTGTGGAGAGTAGACAGTACAGACTGACCAAGTAAATGGTAAAAGGAGTAACTTCAACATTACTTGGCTTTGTTCTCCACATTGAAGCTTTCCTCCTCTTTAAATCACTAATACTGATGCCATGTGTAACCTGTACTGAGAGTTATATAATCTACTGGCCTAGATGAAACCATATGATGCAAACAGGATCCATCCCACTCCAGATTCATAGAATTGAACCACCTCAACCTTTCATAACAATCACATAGAACTGCAGCTGTGCGCTACTGCACATGTTCTTGTTATGAATGGTAGTAGATGTGGTCCTTGGGTCTTTACTTCATACTGTAGCCACCCTCTACTCATGATGTATTGAATCAACGAAAACTTGCATGGTTCAGATCACAGGAAGGGGTAGAGTAGAGATGAAAATATTCAATGTGAAACCCGTAGCAGCCGGATTGTGTGGAGTCAATAAAACGACAAATACTAAATGGTAAATGAGAAATATACACATTGCTTATCTGTCTCTGTGTAGTAATTTTCCTTCTCTTCAACTGTCCTTCAAATTTTCTCTTTTGCAAGAAAAGGAACACATGGCTTCAATATTCACTTCTGTTCTGCAGTCATCCCTCCTGAAATAAAAGTTAAGCATTGCATTGTTATTATGATAATACATACAATAAACCTTGCTCCAAACCATTTGATGCAAAGCAAATCCACCTCCCACCCGCAGCTGTGCTCCTTCTAGAGCATGCATGTCAAACTCCAGTCCTCGAGGGTCCCAAACAGGCCAGGTTTTCAGTAGGGATATCCTGAAAACCTGGCCTGTTTGCTGCCCTCGAGGACTGGAGTTTGACATCCTTGTTCTTGAGCTTCTACCACGCAAGTCATCCATGTGAGTGACACTGTACTGCAGTCCTGGTCTGCACACAATCTACTGAATCAATGACATCACACTGTAAAGGCAATCTACAAGATGTATTAGTTGTCCACACTTCCGAAATGTTACTTTTATGTCCAAATCACTTATTCCCATGACCTGATATTTGTATTTGTTATTTATAGGATTGTCACAAAGAGTTGATGAGGTCACCAAATGATAGTATGTAGAGAGAAAGAGAGATCTCAGAACAGAGCCCTGATGTATACCCACAGACAGATCAATAGAAGACGAAGACATGTTAGCAACAGAGATGGAGAATGTGTGACAGGAAAGTTATGATGAAAACCAGGATAGAACTGTGTTACGGATACCAAGAGAGAGTTTAGAATATGAAGGAGGAGAGTGATTGAGAGCATCAAACGCAGCAGATAGATCAAGTAGGATTAGTAGGGAAAAGTGACCTTGGGAATTTGCTTTAAGCACAGTCTGTAGAACGAGCTGTACGAAAGGCAGGTTGTAAAGGATCCAGGAGGGCATGTGATTTAAGAATGTTGACATTCTAGCAATTAGGAGACAAACAGCAGGAGGGATATAGGGCGGTAGTTAGTAAGGCACATAGGGTGTAGGTTGTTTCTGAGAAAAGGGTGACCACTACAGGCTTAAAGTAAGAGGGTAAAGAGCCAGAGAATAGGGAGGACTTGAAGATGTGGGTGAGAGTGGGGACTAAGAGATGCAGTAAGGTGTGAGGGGATACGATCTAGAGGGCATGTGGTAGAGGGAGAAGAGAAGATGATTAGCTTCCAGCTCTGTAAGAGAAGAAAAGGAGTCAAATGCAGAAGGAGAATTAGGTAGAAGGAGAGAAGGGGGAAGGGACAGAAGGAATCTCCTTGTGGGTGGCATCCACCTTGCCTCTGAAGTAGTCAAATGCTTGAGGAGAAGTGAAGGAAGGATGGCAAGTGTGAGAAGAAGGTTAGTGGAGGGAGTCAAATACAGGGGAAAAAAGACAGCGTAAATTAAATTTGTGTGTTGATGAATGTGGAAAAAAAAGTAGTGTGGTTTGGCCCCAGAGAGCAGCTTTATACAGGACTGGAGACATTTTTACTGTAGAAAAATCAAACATCAAGTGTGAGATTTCCTTCATAGGCATTAAGAACAGCGAGTGGAAGTGTGATGAACATGTTTGGGAATTTAGCCAAGGGTGTGGGTTAGAGGGACGAGTGTGTCAGAGCTTGAAGGGGCATATAGAGGATAGCATTGTAAGAGTTAATAAGATTGTCAGTTTAAGCAGAAAGAGAGAGAGAGAGAGAGCAGAGAGGTTAGAGTAGATGTCAGAGGAGAGTTTAATTAAGCAGAGGAAAATCAGTGGGACAGGTAAGATGGGGTGAGGGGAATGACTGATTGTGAATGATGAGAGCAGAAGAGGTCATGTACAACTAGAGCCTTGTTAGTCAGAGAACGGACATTCCAGAGGGCATAGGAGAAGGGAAGAGAAAAGTAAGGAAAGGAATGTGGATTACATTAGATAGGTTAACACTCTTAGCAGGGAGGCAGAGGCAGGGAGACCCGATGTGTATATGAGCAGGTTCAAGATTATAAGAGATATCCCACACATCAGCAAACATAGAAGGAGACACAGAGATAGGTGTAGAGAGAGCCAGAGATAGCTCTATGTAGAGAGAGAGGGACGTAGAGAGAATGAGACAGATAGGCGCAGAGAGAGGGGGCGCAGAGAGAGGGGGCGCAGAAAGAGGGGGCGCAGAAAGAGGGGGCGCAGAGAGAGAGGGGGCGCAGAGAGAGAGGGGGCGCAGAGAGAGAGGGGGCGCAGAGAGAGAGGGGGCGCAGAGAGAGAGGGGGCGCAGAGAGAGAGGGGGCGCAGAGAGAGAGGGGGCGCAGAGAGAGAGGGGGCGCAGAGAGAGAGGGGGCGCAGAGAGAGAGGGGGCGCAGAGAGAGAGGGGGCGCAGAGAGAGAGGGGTGCAGAGAGAGAGGGGGCGCAGAGAGAGGGGGCGCAGAGAATAGGATGTACATGAGTGCTTTTCATTGAGCAGTGCAGAAATAGCTGCAATAGAGGTCTGTACAAATGGTGCAGTGTGTAGACACATGCAAAGGTAGGGGAAGGAAAGAGGAGAACATGTGGATAAAAGCAGGAGTGTGGAAGTTAGAGAAATTAGAAAAGTTTAACAGAGGAGTGAGGAAACAGCAAGCAGAGAGAACAAGAGAGAGGTTACATTGGGATGACGTTCTGTGGTAGAGAGAAAATGCTAGGAGAGAGCTTTCAAATATTAGAGGACATGACTTGAGGGAGCAAATGTATAAATCAAAACCTGAGGGGGAGGTATAGCACGAAAGCTTGCACAGCAGATTATAGTCTTAAAGTTGCGTGTACCTGTCAGGGCATTCAAGAAGGTAAATTCTCACAAGTGCAGAGTTCATGATGAAATGCTGAATCCAGTTCCCCTCCAATTTAATTTTAATATAACTTATCCATTCTTCATTACTGCAAAAAGCAAACAAAACAAAACCACATTGCATTACTATTTTCAAAATGGATTGAATGGCATATTCAACAGTGACTGTGTGATGCCAATATTCCCCACTCACTCGTAGTGAAGCACTTATTGTACTAGTGTTGAAAGTAGGCCGGTAGAGTCAGGTACGCAGTACTGATAAAACAATAAGTGCGCGTCGTAAGTACCAGCTCCGCAACAGTGCGGGCATCACATTAGTGACGTGGATGAACATATATGGATAAGCCCATATTAAGGCATCACGTGACCAGAGCCGTCACTGACTGGGTATACGTAAAGACGCAGGGAGATGCAAGGAAAGGGAGGGAGAGAGACAGGGAGAAGATGGGAAACGGAGGGAGGCACGGATGGAGAGAGGGAGTTCTTCCGAGCTTCTGCTGGCCTCTCTCTTTCACTGGTGCATGCCGGGAGCTGGTCCCAACATCCACAAAGTGTGTGTGTATTATTGGTTGTATTTTATGGGGGTAGGAGGGTAGTGTGTATATTGTGTGTGTGGGAGTATTATATTGTGTGTAGAGGTGCAGAGGAGAGTACTAGATTGTGTATCTTGTGTAAGGGTGTTGTGTATATTGTGTTTGGAGCTATAATATTATTGGAGAGATTAGTATTGAGGAGGTATTATAGTGTGTATTGTGGGGAGTATTAGTGTGTGTATTGTTTGTGGGTGACAGATGCTGGGGTATGCAGCAATCCCTGCACTGAGGTCCGAGGCGGCTCTGCATCGCTCGCACGCACTGTGGATGACCAAGCATGTGCCCATGATAATCATGGCCTTAGAGGGATGAGTGTGTCAGAGCCTAGAAGGGGCATATAAATATATAATGGAGGAGGGAGGAGGGAGGAGGAGGAGATGATAGCATTGTAAAAGTTAACAAGATAGTTAGTTTAAGCAGAAAGTGAGGAGAGGTTAGAGATAAGGGTAGATGTCAGAGGAGAGAGTTCAATTAAGCTGAGGTATCGAGTAGGACAGGGGTGAGGGGAATGAGAAGTGGTGGATGATGAGAGCAGAAGAGGTCATGTACAAATAGACCTTGTTAGTCAGAGAGCAGACATTCCAGAGGGCACGTGAGAAGTGAAGAGTAAAGTGAGACATGGAATGTGGATTACATTAGATGGGTTAATACGCTTAGCAGGGAGGTGGAGAGAGAGAGGCAAGAGGCAGAGAGTGGTGTAGGGGTTGAGGAAGAGATGTTGCATGTACCTTATCAGAACATTAAAGAACATCAATTCACACTGGTGCAGAGTTGATGATGATTCCAGTTCACCTCCAATTCAATTTTAACAGAACTTTTTCATTCTTCATTACTGCAAAAAAAAAAGTATAAAACATTGCATTACTATTTTCAAAATGGATTGAATTCCCCCAACAATAACTATGTGTTACCAATATATCCCTCTCAGTCCCACTGCAGCACATACTGTACCAGTGTGAAAGTAGGAAGGTACACAGTAACGGTAAAACAATACGTGCCGGTACTATGCACCATATGAATTATAAGGGGATGTAAATCTCCCAGTCTCTCTCCATATCCGCAACAGAGTGGGCTCCGGTCAGTGGCATGGATGCCCATGTATGGATATGCTCATATTTGGGCATCCCATGTCACTGACCGGAGCCGGCTCTGAGTATAGGGATATATGCGGAGACGCAGAGGTGCAAGGAAATGGGAGGAGGCACGGTGAGAAACAGGGAGAGACCACAGGAAGATAGAGGGCAACAACTTCCACAAGGTACGTGTATGTGTATAATTGTTTGTATTTTGTGCAGAGGGGGTAATTTCAGATAAAATACAATTCTCCACCCTCTACGAAACAATTCCACTTTGTTCAGTAAGCCAGAAAGTCTTGGTCCCATGGGGACTGAATTTTAATGCAAATAAGGTCCTTAATACACAAGTAAAGAATATAGTTACTTATTCTCTACTGTAAGAAGTGCCACATTGCCCACTATTTGGGTCCTGTGCCCAGATTGTGACCATGCATGGCAGAGGTGAGATTCCACCAACACCAATTTGCTACACTCTCCAAGAGAGATAATTGTGGTCAGAGGTGGAACTAGGGGAGGGGGTGAGCAGGGTCACTGCCCAGGGAGTAACCTGACAGGGGGCACGGAAATCTCATTTAGTGCATATGGTGCGGCACTGCATTGATTGACCGGTCAATCTGCACTGCTGCCTGTCACAGTGACATCATGATCGGGCACTGTGATCAGCTATAGCACTGACCCAGGTGAGATAGTTCAGCACTTTACAAGGAGGGAACAGATGTTGTGGGTGACAGATGCTGGGGGTAGGCCAAGACTGTTGGCCAGAGTAACGTGGAGACTTACTGCACTCTGCATGCCCATCCTCTCCCTGACATCAGGGGAAGGAAGTGGCCCTGGGGTGTGTGTAGGTATGCCAGATGTCAGTGTATGCATAAGTAAGTATGTCTGTGTAGTGGGAGGTGTAGGGGCGTTAAGCTGGAGGACTTAAAACAGGCACACATCTCACTTCGCTGCGGACAATTTCCCTTTGCATAAGATTCTTGTGATTATGTCAATGATGATCAATAACTGCATCATAACACAGCTGCTCTATACAGAAGATGTACTTGCTATCAATGGTCATGGAGGTAATACGTCACACAATGTACAGATATAGCAAGGATTATTTCTTCCTCTGGTGCATTATGGCATTATGATGGGAAATGTTGTGAGATTCTGCATTATCAGCATCACTGAATCTTTTGGAAATTAAGTGATATTCTATGTTTTAATGCAATATTATGGATGATCAGCCGGTAAAATAATAAAAGCTTTCTGTATCTGTAGCCATGCTCTACCCATGATGTGCTGAATCAATGACTGCAGAGAGATTCAGAGTGGTAAACATGACTGGAACGCATCTCTAAATAATGGGCAGCAAAGCAGTGCAGAATAGGAGGTGAAAGTATTTAAAATGGAAGACCCTTAGCAGCTGTGTGGGGAGTAGACAGTACAGACTGACCAAGTAAATGGTAAAAGGAGTAACTTCAACATTACTTGGCTTTGTTCTCCACATTGAAGCTTTCCTCCTCTTTACATCACTAATACTGATGCCATGTGTAACCTGTACTGAGAGTTATATAATCTACTGGCCTAGATGAAACCATGTGATGCAAACAGGATCCATCCCACTCCAGATTCATAGAATTGAACCACCTCAACCTTTCATAACAATCACATAGAACTGCAGCTGTGCGCTACTGCACATGTTCTTGTTATGAATGGTAGTAGATGTGGTCCTTGGGTCTTTACTTCATACTGTAGCCACACTCTACTCATGATGTATTGAATCAATGAAAACTTGCATGGTTCAGATCACAGGAAGGGGTAGAGTAGAGATGAAAATGTTCAATGTGAAACCCGTAGCAGCCGGATTGTGTGGAGTCAATAAAACGACAAATACTAAATGGTAAATGAGAAATATACACATTGCTTATCTGTCTCTGTGTAGTAATTTTCATTCTGTTCAACTGTCCTTCAAATTTTCTCTTTTGCAAGAAAAGGAACACATGGCTTCAATATTCACTTCTGTTCTGCAGTCATCCCTCCTGAAATAAAAGTTAAGCATTGCATTGTTATTATGATAATACATACAATAAACCTTGCTCCAAACCATTTGATGCAAAGCAAATCCACCTCCCACCCACAGCTGTGCTCCGTCTAGAGCATGCATGTCAAACTCCAGTCCTCGAGGGTCCCAAACAGGCCAGGTTTTCAGTAGGGATATCCTGAAAACCTGGCCTGTTTGCTGCCCTCGAGGACTGGAGTTTGACATCCTTGTTCTTGAGCTTCTACCACGCAAGTCATCCATGTGAGTGACACTGTACTGCAGTCCTGGTCTGCACACAATCTACTGAATCAATGACATCACACTGTAAAGGCAATCTACAAGATGTATTAGTTGTCCACACTTCCGAAATGTTACTTTTATGTCCAAATCACTTATTCCCATGACCTGATATTTGTATTTGTTATTTATAGGATTTTCACATGTATTACTACTGTGAAACGCTATATACATTAATAGTGCTATATAAATAAATACATACACATTTATATATAATAATAATAACAGCATGTTCTTTTAAAGCGCTGCTAGTTTTACGTAGCGCTATACAGAGACATTTTGCAGACACAAGTCCCTGCCCCATAGAGCTTACAATCTATGACATTGGTGCCTGAGGCACAGAGGATATGAAGTGACTTGCCCAAGGTCACACACACACAAATATATATACATAAATATATACATATATATATACACACACACACACACACACATATATATATATGAAAACTAACACAGAAAAAAAGAATCCCCTGAATAGCACTCTAACATACACAAATTGTATCAATAAAGGTTTATTAATCACATACACATAAATGGTTAAAATGAGGAGCAGTGGTGACCTACAAAGCTGTTATAAACTGAACCTTAAGGTGTGGGGAAAAATGCTACACTGCAGTAATAAGTACAAAGTATGTAAATAAAGTGTAGAGGCAAGAAATATATGGAAATGAGAACACTCAGACCGGCCGGTCAAGTACTACCTAAGTTGAAGCCCCCTGTGTGAAGTGCTTGTATGAAACTAGTGTATAACTAACAAGCAAATGCTTGTCCGGGGGCTTAACATATAGACAGTTGATAGATGTATTTGAAGTTGCATATTCTGTGCCGTGGATTAATCAGTATACTGAAAGCAACTGAGGATGGTACAGTAGCTGTGATAGGTTGGCCTCATAGCTCCTCCTTCAATGGAGGAATCGTCTCACAGAGCACTTAAATCCCTAAATGCCCAAAGAAAAAAATAAGCATGCAGTACTTAAAGTGAAAGTAAAATGAGAAATGAAATAAAATAAACACACACATTGAAAAATCACTCACCCGACTGAGAGCGCCTTCTACAGAGCGCTGTACCACTGCTCAGCTAGCAGCTAAAACTGTCTCATTTTCCCACCATTGAAGTTTACACATGTCCACGCCCCACTCTAACAAGACGCTGTGTACGGAAGCTCGCAGGAGACAAACTAGTGAGAGAAGGTGTAGCTGCTAGCCACACTCCACGAGGTGCATTGTGGGAAATGTAGTTCTTTGCCTGCTAGCTTCTCTGACTGGTTACTGATTACGTGATGTCACTAGGGGCGGGATTAGTGTGTTGCAATGTAACGGCCCGGCTGTATGATTGTCACAGAAGGGGGGAGCCTGAGAATGTCACGGATTTAATTACACATGTAATGATGTAATAACACAGCCATGAACTAAGCCAGTATACATATGGTCATGTGATATTTATAATGCATTTATTAACATTATTGTGTGGATTTGGGCTGAATTAAACTTGTATGGGATTGTCACTTTAATATCACAGTACCACTACTGTTTAACACTTATAATGACCTCCTGATTACAGATTATTAGGGACAGACTTAAAAAGGCCTGTGTAAATATTTATTATAGAGTGGCCTCTTTACTTTATAATATCAGGGAGTATCAGACAGGCCTGTGTTTATTTTTAATATACATTAGGGTGACCTGACTCCAGATTATTGGCCTTTCCCTCTGACAAATGCATATTTTCCTATACTGTGTTAATTTTGTTAGAACAAAATAAATATTCATGCGCTAAATGACAGTACCAGTGTGAGTCCCAATAAGAAGTAGTGAGGTAAAAAACCATGGTACCAGCAACATATGTAACTGATGGGGAGGGTGCTAAAATATATGGAGTGTGGCGTCCTGATTGCTAAATGAGGTGTATTATATCATAAGTGCATATAACAATATCCCTCATAGCAATCTATTAAGAACCAACAAGAACTAGGTAGCACAATAATCAGTGCTGCAGTTATAGCCTAATAATAAGTATATATATATATATATATATATATATATATATATATATATATATATATATATATATATATATATATATATATACTGCTGCGGCCAAGTTTATTCGAGCATTTGCCCGTTCTTGGCCGCAGCAGTAGCCTGGCGCGCGCCCGAGAGTGACGGGCGCGCGCCGAAGCAGCGGAAGAGCGCCCTCCGATCGGGGCGCTCTCCCTACCGCTGCCGGGTCCGCCGGGTCCCCCGGAACCCCCTGCCGCTGTCCCGCGATCGCGGGACACCAGGGCTCCCTCGGGGAGCCCCTGGACGCGCGTGCAGGGGGCGCACGCTCCCGAAGACGCGTGACCGCGCGTCTATGACGCGCGGCACGCCGAGGGGCGGCCACTAGCAAGCCGGGAAATCTCCCGGCTTGCGGTACCGGCCACACTCGAATAAAGTGTGTCGGTACTATATATATATATATATATATATATATATATATATATATATATATCTTATACTATATTAGTGAAAGCACTGTATGTTTGCCTGCCTGCCTGGATGTCCGGTGTCCCTAGGGGAAATCTCATTGGTCCCTTGGCCCGCCCGCCCCCGCACACCTCTCATTGGCCTGAGGCGGAGTGACGGGCCAAAGGACACACAGGGACACACACACACACACACAGGGAACACAGGGACACACACACACACAGGGAACACAGGGACACACACACACAGGGGGGGGACACACACACACAGACACACACACACAGGGACACACACACACACAGGGACACACACACACACACACACACACAGGGACACAGGGACACACACACACAGTGACACACACACACAGTGACACACACACACAGTGACACACACACACACACACACACTGTTACATACATTAGCGGGGCTCACAGTGTTAGCAGCACCCGCGCGCACCTCCTCCTCTCCCCGTGTCTCCCGCGCTTTCACCCCGACCCCCCCCCCTCCCCCGGCGCCGCTACAGTCAGCGGGACACACACACTATTATTACCCCTTCAGCGCCCCCCACCCACCCGGTGTCAGCGGCCGTGCGAGACCCCCCCTCTATATCTCCCACCTCTCCCCCCCCCCACACATATACATGCCCCCCCCTCCCCGGCGCTACAACTCACCCCTCCCCGGCGGGGGAACAGCCAGTGGCCAGGCAGGCTGCCTCGCGGCGCCGAGTGCCCAAGATGGCGGCGCCCGGGACACAGCGGGGGAGCGGCCACAACACGCTGCCTCCCGCCTCAGATCCACGTGGGACCTGCCGGATGGGTGAGTGAGCGGCCTTCACCTCCCCTCCACCCCCCCCCCCTCCCCTCCAGTGTCAGTGTCTCCCCGATACCCCCCCCCCCGGCGCCGCTACAGTCAGCGGGGGAGCGAGCGAGCGCCCGGGACACAGCGGGAGAGCGGCCACAACACGCTGCCTCCCGCCTCAGATCCACGTGGGACCTGCCGGACGGGTGAGTGAGCGGCCTTCACCTCCCCTCACCCACCCCTCACCCCCCATCACCTCCCCTCACCCCCTTTCACCTCCCCTCACCCCCTTTCACCTCCCCTCACTCCACTTCTCCCTTCCACCCCCCTTCACCTCCCCATTTACCTCCCCCCCTCCACCTCCCCTCCACCCCCCCCTTCACCTCCCCTTCACCTCCCCTCCACCCCCCCCCTTCACCTCCCTTCCACCCCCCCCTTCACCTCCCTTCCACCCCCCCCTTCACCTCCCTTCCACTCCCCCCCCTTCACCTCCCCTCCACCCCCCCACCTTCACCTCCCCTCCACCCCCCCCCTTCACCTCCCCTCCAGCCCCCTTCCCACCGCCTCCCCCCCCTTCCCACCGCCTCCCCCCCCTTCCCACCGCCTCCCCCCCACCCCTTCCCACTGCCTCCCCCCCTTCCCACCGCCTCCCCCCCCTTCCCACCGCCTTCCCTCCACCTTCCCACCGCCTCCCCCCCCTTCCCACCGCCCTTCCCACCGCCTCCCCCCTTCCCCCCCTTCCCACCGCCTCCCCCCCCTTCCCACCGCCTCCCTCCCCCCCTTCCCACCGCCCCTTCCCTTCTCCCCTTCCCCCCCCGCTCCCCTTCCCCCCCGCTCCCCTTCCCCCCCTCTGCTCCCCTTCCCCCCCCTCCGCTCCCCTTCCCCCCCCTCCGCTCCCCTTTCCACCCCCCCTCCGCTCCTCTTCCCCCCCCCTCCACCTCTTTTTCCCCTTTCCCCTCCCACCCCCTCCCACACTTCCACCCCCTCCTCTAACCCTTCCCCCCTCCTCTAACCCTTCCCCCCCTCCTCTAACCCTTCCCCCCCCTCCTCTAACCCTTCCCCCCCCCTCCTCTAACCCTTCCCCCCCCCTCCTCTAACCCTTCCCCCCCCTCCTCTAACCCTTCCCCCCCCCTCCTCTAACCCTTCCCCCCTCCTCTAACCCTTCCCCCCTCCTCTAACCCTTGCCCCCCTCCTCCACCCCTTGCCCCCCTCCTCCACCCCTTGCCCCCCTCCTCCACCCCTTGCCCCCCTCCTCCACCCCCTCCTCCCCTTCCCGCCGCCCTTCGCCTTCATGCCCGCCTTACCGCCTCCCCACCCCCGCCTCTGCCTTTCACCCGCCCTTACTCCGGCCGCCTCTGCCTTTCACCCACCGCCTCACAGCCGCTGCACGCACTCAACAGACACCCGCCACACTCGACACATACCTGCCGCCACACACACCTGCTGCCTCCGGCCCTACGCACCGACATCACTGACCCACCGCCTCACACCCTAGCAGGACCCCCACTCACAGACAGCACTCACAACCCACGCGCCAGCCGCCGCCTCACACCCTTGCAGGACCCCCACTCACAGACAGCACTCACAACCCACGCACCACCCGCCGCCTCACACCCTAGCAGGACCCCCACTCGCACACAGCACTCACAACCCACGCGCCACCCGCCGCCTCACACCCTAGCAGGACACACGACTCAGATTTTTACATCACTTATGCCACCAAAATATACATTGTACTGTGGTGTGGTTACAATAAACCATTTTTATACAACATCGTATTACATTTTCTTCCATCTTTCTTTTCAATATTATTATCCAACCTTTACAACAAACAGTCACCTATTGTTCCACGATTTATAAATAATACTACCTATTACGCATTTACATCCCGGGCAACGCCGGGTCTCTCAGCTAGTATATATATATGTAACCCATATTCCCCCACCCAATCGCAGATAGGGTGCATGTGAGGGGAGCTATATGTATTACCCAGTGTGGTGCTTTACCTGTGAGGCTCACAGGAGGCCTGAGCCTCCGCCAATGAGAGCCTGGGGTGTATCCTCCTGAACAATACTATATGGTGCAGCGCCTCCACCTGTGATGGCTCCAAGCAGAGCGGGAGTTGTTCCTCACAGGACAATAATATAATATCACGCACACAGCATATAAAAGAACAGTGACTTTTCTAACAGTAACATAACTATGCATGTCATACATTAAGTGTCTCTCTTCTAGGAGACACAGTAACTCACGTGTCTCGCAGGATGCAACCCCTCACCGTGTACCCACACCATGTCCAACTCCCCACACCACAACCCCACCCCCAAAGTAAGGTATGTGTGTGTGTGACTGCACAGCCACTATGTACTGATTTATAGTTGGTGCACTTATGGATGTTACCTGCCGAGCGCTCCAGCGCTAGGACCTGCAAACAGACTTCGCAAAGGATCCGACGGTGAAGATACGTCAGGGTTACCTTCCAGGGCGATCCCACCCGGTTGGTTGCTGCTGTGCTTGAAGAGGTCTGATCCTAAACCTCTGTAATGGTGCTGCGACAGTCTCTGCTTCCTTCACTTCTCTCTCTCTCTAAAGTGACAGGTTCCTGTACTAGGGCCTGTCCCTGTGACCACCCACCCTCACTAGTGGGAAGTCAGGGCCTCAACTCTAGCCTGGGGATTTCTGGCCTAGGGCAGAATCTCGCAGCTCTCTGCCCACCTTCTTTCCCCCTTTGTCCCCTAAGTCTCACTCACTCATGTGCTTCCCAGTCTGCTTCCTGACTGCACAAAACAATGTATCAAATTCCCTGCTGCAGAGAATCTGCAAGTCTCAGTGGCTGGTTGGTTGCAGGTGACAGGGAACATAGGGCATTCACCAGAGGCTGCTGGGGGATGTAGTCCACTCAGAACCTCTTTCCTATGGGGACTGTGTGCGCGGTCTCTACTGCACCTGTGCAAAGCTGTAGTGGCCACCGCTACACATAACTGCACCTGCGCAACCTACCAGATCTCCTGTACACTTGTAATGGCCACCACTACCCTTGCCAACCTCTGCGTATTGCGCGAACCTCGCACCAAACACAACATGGCCGCTGTGGCTATCTGCGCATGCTCGAGCATCAGGGCCCCCGACGGCGCCGGCACAGATAGCGGCGCCAACTGGGAAAAGTCGCCATCCCCTTCCCCCACTGCCACAGGGGTAAGGCAAGGGGCAAAGGAACATCAGGGAAGCCGGGAGTGGCCCCCTTACATATATATATATATATATATATATATATATATATATATATATATATATATGAAAGAAAAAAGAAAAGAAAACAGGCGCACACCTAGTGCATTAAAGTTTAACAATAATTTTATGGAACATTTAAAACCAGACAAATGCCCACTCACAAGTAAAGCGTTATTTGAAAAGCGTTATTATATACTAGGTGTGCGCCTGTTTTCTTTTCTTTTTTCTTTCATAGGTATTCCTAGGGAGTTGTGATCCCTTATAAACGGGCTGCCTATACCTGGATGCATTCACTTGGAACAGGACTCTGTGACTTTTAAGGTTTTTTAAAAGTTTTTTGGAAAAAAGTTTTTATTTTCATTTTTTCATATTTTTTATATTTTTTATTTTATTCTATATATTTTTTGTATTACAACATAAAAAATTTTTTTTTTTCCAGAAGCATTTTTTAACAATTTTGTTATGTACACTTTGTATTAAAGTTATTACACATTTTATCTTAGAATCACATAGGGTTTTTTAATTATATTATTTCACTTTAGCCACCCCATAGGTTGTATCAACGCAGTTGGCTACTTATTCACAGTTAGGCAGGTTGTTGCATTAGGCGCTCCTTTATTATTTCTGTTTTGTTTTGATATATATATATATATATATATATTGTGGTTGACAAATCACCCAAAAATCTACTCGCTGAACAAAAAAATCTACTCATCACCTAGCCCCGCCCCAGGCCCGCTTTAAAAAAAATTGAATAAATTCCTAGTAAGAACAACATTCGTTTTTGACATGTTTATTTATTGTATTACATTATACTACAATTAGTCCTTGTTAAGAGTGTGTGTGTGACACAGAGAGAGTGTGCGTGTGTGTGTGACACAGAGAGTGTGTGAGACACAGAGAGTGTGTGAGACACAGAGAGTGTGTGAGATAGGGTGAGGCAGAGGGTGACAGGGTGAGGCAGAGGGTGACATGGTGAGGCAGAGGGTGACAGGGTGAGACAGAGAATTACAGGGTGATACCGAGAGATACAGAGGTTGACAGGGAGAAAATGGGTGACATGGTGTGACACAGGGTGACAGGGTGAGACAAAGGGTGACAGGGTGAGACAGAGGGTGACAGGGGGAAACAGAGGGTGACAGAAAGTGAGACAGAGGGTGACAGAAAGTGAGACAGAGGGCGACAGAAAGTGAGACAGAGGGAAACAGGGTGGGTGACACACACACACACACACACACACACACACACACACACACACACACACACACACACACACACACACTCTCCCTCTTACACACACACTCTCTCTCTCCCTCTCACACACACACACACACAGACAGACATCAAACCCCTCCCCTCTGCGAGAGCGAGGGTCCGCCCTCACAAATTCCTCTATGCCTCTTATCAGCGGTGCAGACAGGAGATGAAATACAGCAGTAACCGCACGACCCTTCTTTTGGCGATGTTACATATATATACTGGTAATAGTAAAAAGCAGAACAAATAATATAAAAAGGCAATTGCTTGCTTGGGAAGTAGCTTCTGCTGGGCCCAATTTGAGGAATCCCTTGTCAGTAGGGCCGCCAGCAGAAATCTTGGGGCCCAGGACAAATGCAAGGATCAGGCCCCCCTCCCTACCCCATAGCACACCTACCATGACATTTTTTTTAGGGCACAACTTTTACTCAAATGGTAGTGTTGCAAGGCCTATTTCACACCTCACAAACCCCCCCATTTTACACTTTGTAGGCCCTCTCTATTTCCCTCCCTTTTCCCATGTATTTTTCTTCCCTCTGTCTCACCTCTCACTCTCCCCCCGCCATCAATTACCCAACTCTCCCTCTAAACCTACCCCCCCTCACATGTATTTCTTACCCCTACTCCCTCTTTTCCTCACTCTCTCTCCCCCTCTCTCCTCTCACCCTTCCATCAATTACAACACTCTGACTCAATTCCCTCTCCCTCACATAATTCCACCCACAAAATATATGCCAAAAAAAAACCACCCCAATGCAAAAAAATTCCCACCCCCAAATACATACAAAAAAATCTGCAACCCCCAAATTCACACAACCACCCACCTCCCCAATGCACATAAAACCCCTCCAATTCATATAAAAAAAGCCCCAAGACATACTGTATATAGAAGCCCCCACTCCCTCGCAATACGTTTAAAAACATATGACTACTTCCTGTATCAGGAAAGGGATTCCCTGGGCCCGCAGTAGCTGGTCTCCAAACAGCTGACAAAGCTCTGTGATCATACAGGATGCCTCTGCACAGCCTAGGAGTGCTGCAGCTAAGGCAACGGGTTCTAGCTCATGCTAGCTGGTGGCAAATGCTCCAACACTAACTCGTAATGCATTTCGCCACTAGGTGACTTCATCTGAGATAACCCAGATGGGGAACAGCCCCCAATTTATACACTGGGAGTGCAATGTCTATAGATGGTGATTGGTGCAAATAAATTCAGTGGTATACTGCACCGACACACTTTATTCGAGCAAATACCCAGTATGTACCTGGCAGATACCTGGAATGCGCCGCTCCTCACCTCTGACAAGCCCCGTTGTGTTTGCCTTCCCAGCCTGGGTTCATGCCTGGCTGACGGGCGGCTGATCTGTTAAATGATAATGATTAGGATTTAATAGGCTGCAATGCTTCGCGTGTCTACCAGATGGCATAAATTCATGAATTGTAATGCAGTATATATATATATACTGTGCAGTATTGCAGCCAGCGGGAATAAAATGCTTCAATCCCTGACTGGAAAATAACCCAATGCACTCGGGCAGAAAACAGTCACAAACCTCAATACACCCGGGTATACCCGAATTCGTGGGACTAGCCCAGCTCGAATAAAGTGTGTCGCCAGTGTAACACTATATGACCTAAGTTTACCTCCTCCCAGCATGTGAAATGGGTTGACTGTCAGCTCGTTGGGTAAAAGATTTTTTAAATAAATATAATAAAATAAATAATGGCATAAAATTGACATGAATAAAAATACATATGAATGAGCTCAAACATCCTCAGCTAGGGAAAACTCAACAATAACATTTTAAGAGAGGTATTATTTGGTCCTTGACACTTTGATGCCCATTTATTAAACATACATGAATAATAATAAACATAAAAGTGCAAGTAATTATGGGTATGAATATATTTTTAAAAAGCCATAATGAGAAAAAAACTTAATGGTTAAAAGTATTTTTCTTTTTTTCACCCAAGTGTTTTCATTATAGCACTTATAGTGCTAGTGAAATCCATATAGGAACTAAAGTTAAAATAATTTTTATTAAAGTTCTAACAATAATAAAATGATAAAATCAAAATGGGAAACAATGTTAATACATAATGTCTGCTCGGTAGGCATCCTATTCAATCTAGGCAATATCATAACACTTTTCATTCATTGAGGTTTGCCCAAAGCTATTCGTGTAAGTTACATTTCAACCTGTTCCAGGCGGTGGGCCTAGAAAATCTAATCACCCCTTCATATAACAAAAGTGGGAAAAGTTCATAATGCTCCACCTACTTAGAGAATATTAGGGGATCTTATGAAGATATCTCTGTGCACTCGTTTATTTGCTGGCTGTTTTGTTCAATAAATGGTTCATTAAGCATAATACAATCTCAAATTCTAATTTTAATTGTATTAGATTATATCGGTGTCCCTGTATTCAACAGTTTTTGTAAGCTTGCAATATCTATTACTTAATGGGCATGCATTTTAAATGACTCTTCAGATTTACATAGGAACCGCTGTACATCTCTGACTATAGTGCTCTTGAGCCCTTGATATCCCCTTATCAGAAAATTCCTTGATTTGGTTTATCACCTTCCTGATAGCTACTGAAAGGACTACGAATCCCTTGACATTAGTGCGCCGATGTTCTAAAAACTTTTTGCACATTGTTCGTTTCGTATGGCCTAGATAGTGTAGGCCGCATGTGCATGTCAGGAGATATACCACCTATTGAGTATTACAGTTGATGAATCCCTTTATCTGAAAGGATTCCTTGGTTGTACCTGCTGTAAACTCTGTGTTTCTTTGTTTCTATTTGCTATATGTGTACTGGTGAGACACCATTGCGCCCACATTTGTAGCATCCAGGAGGGCGCTCTGAAATCCAATAGCCATTTATACTCGTTTAACAAAAACTAGATTATGTATTTATAAAATGTTTACCAGGAAGTAATACAGTGAGAGTTACCTCTCATTTTCAAGAATGACCTGGGAACAGAGTTATAACCATACATGATTACATTAAATTAACAGGGTAATACAGTCAACTCACTGACATATTAATGATACAATGTATGTAGTATATCTGAGGAATTGCATCAAGAATTATAGAGTAGATAGAGGATAATAATAAATAGGGTAATAATTGTGTGGTCATGTTATACTCACTATCTGTGTGCAGTGCAGTCAGTATATCTCTCTCTCTCTCTCTCTCTCTCTCTCTCTTTTTTTATATATATATATTTATTTATAAATAAATATAAATATATATATATATATATATATATATATATATCTAAAAAGAGAGAGAGAGAGAGAGAGACAATCAAGTGGTTTCTTCTTCTCTTAGCCAAAGACGTACTACTCTATGTTCCTTTTCTCATTCTCCTATTTTTGTACCTTGGTATAATTGTATATACATACTTCACAGCATATGTTCCACCAAAGTAACTACGTCAGCGATGACAGCGACCAACAGTGGCACTACTGTGTTTAGGGTTCTACAGTGCACAGCCACCCTACACTACCCATCTGGTATTTCCACAGCCCAGATAGTTGAACAAACTGGCTGCGGTCCATATTACCTCTGACTCCAGCAATGCTTGGACAGTTTCCCCTATCTCTTTCTGCTCAATTTATTGGATACATAGCTTTGGATATATTTCAGCATTCTATGACACTCAGGATAGCGCTCATGATGTCATCAACAACCAGGGGACTCCCAATAGTTGCTATTATGTGATCAATTTTTACTGCACGCAGTCCTGAGTATACTATCAGCTTTGCCACAGTTGAGAGTCTGGCACATTTCTCTGCTGTACAAATGTGTCAGAGAACACATCCAGGCATTCAGTATACATCCCAGTTAGGCAGCGCTTATAGTAAGTGCGACGCGACGGGAGTAACGCTGGCGACTCAAAATTTGGAGCTGGGGAAATCAGATTTTTCAGAGGCTGTCGCCACATGTGACAGCCTCTGAACCAATCAATGCCCATGTCGCCAGCGACATCCCCGAAAGTTAAATTATAACTTTCGCAGGTGACGTCACCCGTCACTTCGCCAGTCGCGTTGCTGGCACTATAAGCATGACCTAGGGGAGGGCCCAGGAGACTCCCATACAACTCTGGAGAGTTTCTCTTAATTAAGGTAACTTTCCACTATGTGTCCTGTTCACAGCAATGCAGTACTAACTACATTTAAGCATGTCTGTAAGATACAAAAGTTAACCCATCATGCACCTTGGCCTAGGGAGGATTTGTTCCTTTAAAGTACACCCAGTTTGGCAATGATTTTGGATGTCAGATTATCAATATGCAACTCAAATTTTAAATGGGAGTGAAACCAAATGCCAAGATATTTAAAATTAGTGACACTTTAGTTGGCTTCAATTAATTACTGCATTTATAAAATTCTGCAGAGCATCTAGTAACCTTGTAATATTAAGAGATGGCAGCCTTGGTATGTTATGCCTCTTTTTTCCTGTACACCGCAAAGGATTTTGTGGCCTATTCTAGTAACTCTGAAGTGAGGCAAACCACTTCTAAATAGCTCTCTTTATGTGAATTGGCCTACTTTGCTATGCTGTAAGCCAGGCCTGCACAGTTCCAGTCCTCGAGAGCCGCAAACAGGCCAGGTTTTCAGGATACCCTAACCCTAACTTCTTTCACTGCAGCCATTGTAATCAGACACTGCTAATGGAGGGTATGATACATTCTCTACCACTGAAAGAATATACATCTCAGTGGTAGACGGCTGATAAGAAGCTGTTTCAGTCTGGTTCTGCCAATTCGATCGGTTTAAAAAATCCTCCATTTTCAGGTCTATGTATGTTGATCTGATTTCTTAGGCTTTCAAGACGTTATAGCAGTCCTGTTTTTAGTGCTCATTCTCTCCCCCTTTATCTCTCAACTTTTCTCTCTCCCTTTATCACTCACTCCCCCTTTATCTCCTTCTATATGACCCTTGCCCCACTTCCCCTGACTCAAACTAATCAATCTTTAATCACCTCTCTCTACCTCTTCTCCCTCTCCCACTCCCTTCTCGCTCCCTTCTCTCTCACTCTCCCTTCTCTCCATTTTTTCACTCGGACTCCCACTGGTATTAGTATCTCAGATTTATTTTGATTTTTGGTGTGCAACATTTTTCCACATTACATAGCACTTGTGAGCAAGACATCCAGTCCAGCCACTGCTGATGGGACACTGTTCTTTCACTGATCGCTATATCTGAGCTATTGGGAAACAATTTTAAACACTATTACATTCTCTGCTCTTTCTCTCAGCTGCTATCTCGGTCATTGTGCCCAGCATATGGCGTCATCAGGCATATTAATGCTTCCAACATCCCAGGAGAAAATGGTTATATTGTTTTGAACAAGGGGCCTATTTCTGATGACTTATTCCTGCATTAGTAATATGTGTCATATATCTTGGCTCAATCAGAGGCTTGGTTGAAAACTGAGCCCCTGATGGAACCACATGTGCTTAAGGTGGGATATCCTGAAAACCTGACCTGTTGGACAGGCTTGAGTACTGGAGTTGAGAACCCCTGTTCAAACATTTATCTTCCTACCAGTACATAGGTAATTTCAAGAAATTAAACAAAAAAAGGTAGAAAAACTTTAAACAGCAAAATAACCATACAGTAACTTGTAAACCTTGAGAAATGCATCTTAATAGGGTCATGTCACACTGAAAATATAGTATTCCCAGGTTTAACCCTTGCATTCATCAGCCAGATATGTTGAGTCTTTAAGTTGCATTCATTGTTTTGAAATAGACTTGGTATTTTATGTCTCTTTTTTCCTGTACACCGTAAAGGATTTTGCGGCCTAGTCTAGAAACTCTGAAGTGAGACAAATCACTTCGAAAGAGCACTCTAGATGCGAATTGGCATGGTTTGCTATGCTGCAAGCCCTTCTCCCATGTCCAATCTGTATCTAAAAAGGCTTTGTACGAAGCTGTTTCAGTCTGGTTCTGCCAATTCGATCGGTTTTAAAAAATCCTTCATTTTCAGTGTATGTTGATCTGATTTCTTAGGCTTTAAAAACATTAAAGCAGTCCTGTTTTAAGAGCTCATTCTCTCCCCCTTTCTCTCTCCCTTTATCACTCACTCCCCCTTTATCTCTCTCGATATGACCCTTGCCTTACTTCCCCGACTAAAACTGCCCCCTCTTTAAACACCACTCTTTACCTCTGCTCTCTCTCCCTCTCCCTTCTCTCTCCCTCTCCCTTCTCTCTCATTTTCCCTTCTATCTCACATTCCCTTCTCTCTCACTTTCCCTTCTCTCCATTTTTTCACCCTGACTCCCACTCTATTTCTTTCACTCAACCCGTCTCTTGCTCTCACACATACTGCACCGACACACTTTATTAGAGCAAATACCCGGTATGTACCTGGCAGATACCTGGAATGCGCCGCTCCTCACCTCTGACAAGCCCCGTTGCATTTGCCTTCCCAGCCTGGGTTCATGCCTGGCTGATGGGCGGCTGATCTGTTAAATGATAATGATTAGGATTTAATAGGCTGCAATGCTTCGCGTGTCTGCCAGATGGCATAAATTCATGAATTGTAATGCAGTATATATATATATACTGTGCAGTATTGCAGCCAGCGGGAATAAAATGCTTCAATCCCTGCCTGGAAAATAACTCAATGCACTCGGGCAGAAAACAGTCACAAACCTCAATACACCCGGGTATACCCGAATTCGTGGGACTAGCCAAGCTCGAATAAAGTGTGTCGCCAGTGTACTCCCAAAGAGTAACCCTAGAAAATACAAGAGATATCTAGAAATCTAATTGCAAGGTAATAAGTCACATTAAGTGAAATGCACAATGGAATAGTCCCCCCCTTTTTTAAAAAAAACGGTAGATTCCTTACATTTTAGCTATTTGCACTTCTATATTTGTAACACTGGTAATTGCTACACTGGCGACACACTTTATTCGAGCTCGGCTAGTCCCACGAATTCGGGTATACCCGGGTGTATTGAGGTTTTTGACTGTTTTCTGCCCGAGTGCATTGGGTTATTTTCCAAGCAGGGATTGAAGCATTTTATTCCCACTGGCTGCAATACTGCACAGTATATATATATATACTGCATTACAATTCATGAATTTATGCCATCTGGTAGACACGCGAAGCATTGCAGCCTATTAAATCCTAATCATTATCATTTAATCGATCAGCCGCCCGTCAGCCAGGCATGAACCCAGGCTGGGAAGGCAAACGCAACGGGGCTTGTCAGAGGTGAGGAGCGGCGCATTCCAGGTATCTGCCAGGTACATACTGGGTATTTGCTCGAATAAAGTGTGTCGGTGCAGTATAATAACACTGTTACTTTTTTTTAGTTTGTACATGCACACACACAATTAAATGACCTACTGTATCTCAGTACCTCAGATAGACACAGACACACACACACGCCTATGCAGTAAGCGTTCATAAGCCACTTATCAAGCACTTAATGCCTACTGCTATTCAGTAAGCAGTGATAGTGGGTGATAAGGCGGGAAGGTTGGAAGAGATCACGTGCCACTACATGGGTATTCTGAAGTATACACAGCGTGAAGTGTTCGAATAAAGGCCGCTGCTGCTGCAGCTGTACATTCATATGTGCAATAATGAAAGAAAAATCAATGGCGTCTATCCTCATACAATGAGTTTTGGATTCAAATAAGGCATTTCATAGCACAAGGAGAAAAACATATTAGTTAGTAATTTTGCATTTAAAATGGGAAATGCTCAATAATATAATAATATAATTTATAATAATATAATATAGGTCCCTGCCCCATGGAGCTTACAATCTATGTTTTTGGTGCCTGAGGCACAGGGAGATAAAGTGACTTGCCCAAGGTCACAAGGATCTGACACCAGGAATTGAACCAGGCCCCAGGCTTCAAACTCTCAGTGCCACTCAGTGTCTTTTACTCACTGAGCCACTCCCTCTCCACAAGAGTGCAAGAGAGCAAGAAAGCAAGAAAGAAAGAAAGCAACTGTCTATACTTCCTAATGTGTGGATTCAGAACCACAAACATGAAAAAATATATAATTAAGCAATAATTAAGAGCGGAGAGAAAAATACTAAAATAATTCAGTCAATTCATAGTGAATTAAAAGAAATTAGAGAATTAGTACATGTAAAATATTTTTATTTGTTAAGAATAGATTGATTTAAGATGACACACACACATACACACACACACACACACACACAATTAAATGACATATCCCTGGACCTCAGACACACACACTGACATTACAATAAGCAGAATAGATACATTTAGTTTTTGTTACAATTTGTCTCACTCCCAGTTGTAAGACATCAATCATTGTAAACTCTTGAACTCCAGGATGAGTTTGCAGCAAAGCTTCATGGGCACTGTAGTTTTTTTGTCTGCTACAAATTCTCTAATTGGTCACTGATCATGTGATGTCAGATGGGCCTGGGCTTTAATTCAAAGTGTTTAACCGAGTGGTGTGTGTCTCAAATACAGTAAGTTGCTTTATTTTTTTATCTCTGGGAATCTTCTGTGATTAAAGAGGGTCTGTTACTGAAAAAGCACAAAGCTGCTGATTACTTTCTGTTTAATAGAGAAATATTCATAAGGTATCAGTGTTTATTTGAGATGTGTCTGTACCTGAAAGGCTCAACCACCCCTGTTTGTGGGGCTCTTGTGTATGAAATAGCCCAGAGCAACTACCCCTAGAGATAATATACACACATACACACCCACATACTGTAATGTGTGTGTGTGTGTGTGTGTGTGTGTGTGTGTGTGTGTGTGTGTGTGTGTGTGTGTGTGTGTGTGTGTGTGTGTGTATATATATCCACTTTTTATTGTCTCTATAAGAGTTCTGATAAAGATTGTAAATACTGTAAATGTTTATCAGTTGATCAAAAAAGATTTGATCAGAAGAGTTGCCCTGTAAATTATCTATTCAGAGCAGCAATACCAGTATATATGTTAGACAGTGATTGTGGTTTGAATGGTGAATTTTGCAAGTATCTATCTGCGAGTTAATAACATACAAAACATTTACAGACCTGCTGTTATTACTCTGTGAGTTATGATATGATCTCAAACTGTGATTTTTGCCAACATTTGTTTGCTAGCTAGCCACATACAAATCAATTACAGACCTGCTGTTATTACTCTGAGAGTCATGATATGATGATATATGGCAAGAGATCCAAATAATCCTCATCCTATTTACATATCAGCCACAAAAAGGGATTTTTAATCATGTATATGTGTTTTTAATTATCTATGTAGAATTAATAAAATGTTATTATTTTCTGATATCCGCAGTGATTCTGGCCAACCTGACAGATCTGCAGTAATATACTGCAAGACCAATTTGTTTGCTAGCTAGCCACATGCAAATCAATTACAGACCTGCTGTTATTACTCTGAGAGTCATGATATGATGATATATGGCAATAGATTCAAATAATCCTCATCCTATTTACATATCAGCCACAAAAAGGGATTTTTAATAATGTATATGTGTTTTTAATTATCTATGTAGAATTAATAAAATTTTATTATTTTCTGATATCCGCAGTGATTCTGGCCAACCTGACAGATCTGCAGTAATATACTGCAAGACCAATTTGTTTGCTAGCTAGCCACATACAAATCAATTACAGACCTGCTGTTATTACTCTGAGAGTCATGATATGATGATATATGGCAATAGATCCAAATAATCCTCATCCTATTTACATATCAGCCACAAAAAGGGATTTTTAATCATGTATATGTGTTTTTAATTATCTATGTAGAATTAATAAAATTTTATTATTTTCTGATATCCGCAGTGATTCTGGCCAACCTGACAGATCTGCAGTAATATACTGCAAGACCAATTTGTTTGCTAGCTAGCCACATACAAATCAATTACAGACCTGCTGTTATTACTCTGAGAGTCATGATATGATGATATATGGCAATAGATCCAAATAATCCTCATCCTATTTACATATCAGCCACAAAAAGGGATTTTTAATCATGTATATGTGTTTTTAATTATCTATGTAGAATTAATAAAATTTTATTATTTTCTGATATCCGCAGTGATTCTGGCCAACCTGACAGATCTGCAGTAATATACTGCAAGACCAATTTGTTTGCTAGCTAGCCACATACAGTAGCGACATTGCTTATTGAAGCAAAAGCCGCCGGCTCCATGCGGCTGGGAAGCGGGTAGCCGCGGCGCGTGGCGGCGCACTGTGACGTCACAGTAACATGCGCGCCCGTCTTCCCCGTCTTCCCCAGGCTTCCCCGACACCCCTGGAGATCAAATGAAGGTAAGCGGGGGTGCGGGGAAGCAGAGGGGCAGAGCAGGAGCCGGGTACGGTGTCGGGAAGGGAGGTAAATTGCGCGCGAAGTGGAGGGGGGGTGCGTGGGGGAAACGCGGCGGCGCGCGGTTGTTACTGGCGGCAGCTGGGGTAGATCTCGGCGTGCCGTCGTGATTTAGTGCAATAAACAATGTCGGTGCTGTACAAATCAATTACAGACCTGCTGTTATTACTCTGAGAGTCATGATATGATGATATATGGCAATAGATCCAAATAATCCTCATCCTATTTACATATCAGCCACAAAAAGGGATTTTTAATCATGTATATGTGTTTTTAATTATCTATGTAGAATTAATAAAATTTTATTATTTTCTGATATCCGCAGTGATTCTGGCCAACCTGACAGATCTGCAGTAATATACTGCAAGACCAATTGTTGTCTACCTTTACCATACGAATGACAATAGAGTGCTGTATATAAGGGGAACTCTTCTGATCAAATCTTTTTTGATCAACACTGATAAACATTATATCTATACCCCTTGAGCACCTGTCGTTTGATCCTATATACCTATTCATAACGGTGATTGCGGTCACATTCACGTACTTTAAATACTGTACATGTTAATTTTTCTTTGGTTTGAAATATGGTATTCATTGGTTTATCATCAACCAGCCCTGTTTGTGGGTGGCTCTTTGCATAGTTCTGTGTATTCTCTGTGTTTTTTCTGTTAAGTTTGCTGAGTAACCTTGTGATATAAAGAGATGGCAGCCTTAGTTTGTTATGCCTCTTTTTTTCCCTGTAAATCTCAATGGCTTTTGCGGCCTATCCTAGCCACTCTGAAGTGAGACAAACCGCTTCTAAAGAGTACTCTAGATGCAAATGTAAATAAAAAGTATAATAGAATTTGAACACATGGCTGCTCAACTCAAGTCCTTAAGCCACGAAACATGTCTGAATTTCAGGATTTTCCAGCTTCAGCACAAGTGGCTCAAACAGAGGCTTGTTTGAAGACAGAGACCCTGATTGAGCCACCTGTGCTGAAGCAGGGACTGATTAAAGCATCTGTGTTGAAGCTTGGATATCCTGAACACCTGACCTCCCTTCTCTCTCTCCCTTTCCCTTCTCTCTCTTTCCATTCTCAACCTCTCCCTTCTCTCTCCTCTCTCCCTCTCCCTTCTCTCTCCTCTCTCCCTCTCCCTTCTCTCTCCTCTCGCCCTTCTCTCTCCTCTCTCTCTCTCTCGCCCTTCTCTCTCCTCTCTCTCTCTCGCCCTTCTCTCTCCTCTCTCTCTCTCGCCCTTCTCTCTCCTCTCTCTCTCTCGCGCTTCTCTCTCCTCTCTCTCTCTCGCCCTTCTCTCTCCTCTCTCTCTCTCGCCCTTCTCTCTCCTCTCTCTCTCTCGCCCTTCTCTCTCCTCTCTCTCTCTCGCCCTTCTCTCTCCTCTCTCTCTCTCTCGCCCTTCTCTCTCCTCTCTCTCTCTCGCCCTTCTCTCTCCTCTCTCTCTCTCGCCCTTCTCTCTCCTCTCTCTCTCTCGCCCTTCTCTCTCCTCTCTCTCTCTCGCCCTTCTCTCTCCTCTCTCTCTCTCTCTCGCCCTTCTCTCTCCTCTCTCTCTCGCCCTTCTCTCTCCTCTCTCTCTCTCTCTCGCCCTTCTCTCTCCTCTCTCTCTCTCTCTCTCTCTCTCTCTCGCCCTTCTCTCTCCTCTCTCTCTCTCTCGCCCTTCTCTCTCCTCTCTCTCTCTCTCTCGCCCTTCTCTCTCCTCTCTCTCTCTCTCGCCCTTCTCTCTCCTCTCTCTCTCTCTCGCCCTTCTCTCTCCTCTCTCTCTCTCGCCCTTCTCTCTCCTCTCTCTCTCTCGCCCTTCTCTCTCCTCTCTCTCTCTCGCCCTTCTCTCTCCTCTCTCTCTCTCGCCCTTCTCTCTCCTCTCTCTCTCTCGCCCTTCTCTCTCCTCTCTCTCTCTCGCCCTTCTCTCTCCTCTCTCTCTCTCGCCCTTCTCTCTCCTCTCTCTCTCTCGCCCTTCTCTCTCCTCTCTCTCTCTCGCCCTTCTCTCTCCTCTCTCTCTCTCGCCCTTCTCTCTCCTCTCTCTCTCTCGCCCTTCTCTCTCCTCTCTCTCTCTCGCCCTTCTCTCTCCTCTCTCTCTCTCGCCCTTCTCTCTCCTCTCTCTCTCTCGCCCTTCTCTCTCCTCTCTCTCTCTCGCCCTTCTCTCTCCTCTCTCTCTCTCGCCCTTCTCTCTCCTCTCTCTCTCTCGCCCTTCTCTCTCCTCTCTCTCTCTCTCTCTCTCTCGCCCTTCTCTCTCCTCTCTCTCTCTCTCTCGCCCTTCTCTCTCCTCTCTCTCTCTCTCTCGCCCTTCTCTCTCCTCTCTCTCTCTCTCGCCCTTCTCTCTCCTCTCTCTCTCTCTCGCCCTTCTCTCTCCTCTCTCTCTCTCTCTCGCCCTTCTCTCTCCTCTCTCTCTCTCTCTCGCCCTTCTCTCTCCTCTCTCTCTCTCTCGCCCTTCTCTCTCCTCTCTCTCTCGCCCTTCTCTCTCCTCTCTCTCTCTCTCTCTCGCCCTTCTCTCTCCTCTCTCTCTCTCTCTCGCCCTTCTCTCTCCTCTCTCTCTCTCTCTCGCCCTTCTCTCTCCTCTCTCTCTCTCGCCCTTCTCTCTCCTCTCTCTCTCTCGCCCTTCTCTCTCCTCTCTCTCTCTCGCCCTTCTCTCTCCTCTCTCTCTCTCGCCCTTCTCTCTCCTCTCTCTCTCTCGCCCTTCTCTCTCCTCTCTCTCTCGCCCTTCTCTCTCTCCTCTCTCTCTCGCCCTTCTCTCTCTCCTCTCTCTCTCTCGCCCTTCTCTCTCCTCTCTCTCTCTCGCCCTTCTCTCTCCTCTCTCTCTCTCGCCCTTCTCTCTCCTCTCTCTCTCGCCCTTCTCTCTCCTCTCTCTCTCTCGCCCTTCTCTCTCCTCTCTCTCTCTCGCCCTTCTCTCTCCTCTCTCTCTCTCGCCCTTCTCTCTCCTCTCTCTCTCTCGCCCTTCTCTCTCCTCTCTCTCTCTCGCCCTTCTCTCTCCTCTCTCTCTCTCGCCCTTCTCTCTCCTCTCTCTCTCTCGCCCTTCTCTCTCCTCTCTCTCTCTCGCCCTTCTCTCTCCTCTCTCTCTCGCCCTTCTCTCTCCTCTCTCTCTCTCGCCCTTCTCTCTCCTCTCTCTCTCTCGCCCTTCTCTCTCCTCTCTCTCTCTCGCCCTTCTCTCTCCTCTCTCTCTCTCGCCCTTCTCTCTCCCTCCTCTCTCCCTTGTCAGCCCCTTCTCTCTCCCTCTCCCTTCTCTCTCCCTATCCCTTCTCTCTCCCTTTCCTTGTCTCTCCCTCTCCCTTGTCTCTCCATTCTCTCTCCCTTTCCTTCTCTCTCCCTTTTCCTTCTCTCTCCCTTTCCCTTCTCTCTCCCTTTTCTTTCTCTCTCCCTTCTCTCTCCCTTTTCTCACTCCCTTCTCTATCCCTCTGTCTTCTCTCTCCCTTCTCTCTCCCTATCCCTTCTCTCTCCCTCTTCCTTCTCTCTCCCTTTCCAATCTCTCTCCCTTTCCAATCTCTCTCCCTTTTCCTTGTCTCTCCATTCTCTCCCTTTTCCTTTCCCCTCCCCTTTCCTTTGCTCTCCCTCTCCCTTCTCTCTCTCTCCACTCCCTTCTCTCTCTCTCTCCCCCTCCCTTCTCTCTCCCTCTCCCTTATAACTCCCTCGTCATTCCCTCTCCCTTCTCTCTCTCCCTTTCCCTTCTCTCTCACCCTCTTCCTTCTCTCTCCCTCTCCCTCTACCTTCTCTATCCCTCTCCCTTCTCTCTCCCTTTTCCTTCTCTCTCCCTCTCCATTCTCTCTCCCTCCTCTCTCCCTTGTCACCCTCTTCTCTCTCCCTCTCCCTTCTCTCTCCCTATCCCTTCTCTCTCCCTTTCCTTGTCTCTCCCTCTCCCTTGTCTCTCCATTCTCTATCCCTTCTCCTTCTCTCTCCCTTTTCCTTCTATCTCCCTTTCCTTCTCTCTCCCTTTTCCTTCTCTCTCCCTTTTCCTTCTCTCTCCCTTTTCCTTCTCTCTCCCTTTTCTTTCTCTCTCCCTTCTCTCTCCCTTTTCTCACTCCCTTCTCTATCCCTCTGCCTTCTCTCTCCCTTCTCTCTCCCTATCCATTCTCTCTCCCTCTTCCTTCTCTCTCCCTCTTCCTTCTCTCTCCCTCTTCCTTCTCTCTCCCTTTCCAATCTCTCTCCCTTTTCCTTGTCTCTCCATTCTCTCCCTTTTCCTTTCCCCTCCCCTTTCCTTTGCTCTCCCTCTCCCTTCTCTCTCTCTCCACTCCCTTCTCTCTCTCTCTCCCCCTCCCTTCTCTCTCCCTCTCCCTTATAACTCCCTCGTCATTCCCTCTCCCTTCTCTCTCTCCCTTTCCCTTCTCTCTCACCCTCTTCCTTCTCTCTCCCTCTCCCTCTACCTTCTCTATCCCTCTCCCTTCTCTCTCCCTTTTCCTTCTCTCTCCCTCTCCATTCTCTCTCCCTCCTCTCTCCCTTGTCACCCTCTTCTCTCTCCCTCTCCCTTCTCTCTCCCTATCCCTTCTCTCTCCCTTTCCTTGTCTCTCCCTCTCCCTTGTCTCTCCATTCTCTATCCCTTCTCCTTCTCTCTCCCTTTTCCTTCTATCTCCCTTTCCTTCTCTCTCCCTTTTCCTTCTCTCTCCCTTTTCCTTCTCTCTCCCTTTTCCTTCTCTCTCCCTTTTCTTTCTCTCTCCCTTCTCTCTCCCTTTTCTCACTCCCTTCTCTATCCCTCTGCCTTCTCTCTCCCTTCTCTCTCCCTATCCATTCTCTCTCCCTCTTCCTTCTCTCTCCCTCTTCCTTCTCTCTCCCTCTTCCTTCTCTCTCCCTTTCCAATCTCTCTCCCTTTTCCTTGTCTCTCCATTCTCTCCCTTTTCCTTTCCCCTCCCCTTTCCTTTGCTCTCCCTCTCCCTTCTCTCTCTCTCCACTCCCTTCTCTCTCTCTCTCCCCCTCCCTTCTCTCTCCCTCTCCCTTATAACTCCCTCGTCATTCCCTCTCCCTTCTCTCTCTCCCTTTCCCTTCTCTCTCACCCTCTTCCTTCTCTCTCCCTCTCCCTCTACCTTCTCTATCCCTCTCCCTTCTCTCTCCCTTTTCCTTGTCACTCCCTCATCACTCTCTCTCTCCCTTCTCTCTCTCTCTCCCTTTTCTCTCTCCCTCTTCTTTCGCTCTCCCTTTCCTTCTCTCTCCCTTTTCCTTCTCTCTCCCTTTTCCTTCTCTCTCCTTTTCCCTTCTCTCTCCCTTTTCTTTCTCTCTCCCTTTTCTCACTCCCTTCTCTATCCCTCTGCCTTTCTCTCCCTTCTCTCTCCCTATCCCTTCTCTCTCCCTCTTCCTTCTCTCTCCCTCTTCCGTCTCTCTCCCTTTCCATGCTATCTCCCTTTTCCTTATCTCTCCATTCTCTCCCTTTTCCTTTCCCCTACCCTTTCCTTCGCTCTCCCTCTCCCTTCTCTCTCTCTCCACTCCCTTCTCTCTCTCCCCCTCCCTTCTCTCTCCCTCTCCCTTATAACTCCCTCGTCATTCCCTCTCCCTCCTCTCTCTCAACCATTCCTTTCTCTCTCACCCTCTTCCTTCTCTCTGTCTCTCCCTCTCTCTTCTCTCTCTCCCTTCTCTCTCCTCTCTCCCTCTCCCTTCTCTCTCACTCTCCCTTCTCTCTCCATTTTCCTTGTCACTCCCTCATCTCTCTCTCTCTCTCTCTCTCTCTCTCTCCCTTCTCCATCTTCCTTCTTCTCCATCTCCCTTCTCTCTACATCTACCTTCTCTCTCTCCGTATCCCTTCTCTCTCTCCCTCTTCCTTCTCTCTCTCCCTCTTCCTTCTCTCTCTCCCTCTTCCTTCTCTCTCTCCCTCTTCCTTCTCTCTCCCTATCCCTTGTCGCTCCCTCTCCCTTGTTTCTACCTCTCCCTTGTCTCTCCATTCTCTCTCCCTCTTCCTTCTCTCTCCCTCTTCCTTCTCTCTCCCTCTTCCTTCTCTCTCCCTCTTCCTTCCCTCTCCCTCTCCCTTCTCTCTCTCCCTTCTCTCTCTCCTCTCTCCCTCTACCTTCTCTCTCCCTCTCCCTTCTCAATCCCTTTTCCTTGTCACTCCCTCATCACTCTCTCTCTCTCCCTTCTCTCTCTCTCCCTTCTCCATCTTCCTTCTTTCTCCATCTCCCTTCTCTCTACATCTACCTTCTCTCTCTCCCTATCCCTTCTCTCTCTCCCTATCCCTTCTCTCTCTCCCTATCCCTTCTCTCTCTCCCTATCCCTTCTCTCTCTCCCTCTTCCTTCTCTCTCCCTATCCCTTGTCGCTCCCTCTCCCTTGTTTCTACCTCTCCCTTGTCTCTCCATTCTCTCTCCCTCTTCCTTCCCTCTCCCTCTTCCTTCTCTCCCCATCTTCCTTCTCTCTCCATCTTCCTTCTCTCTCCATCTTCCTTCTCTCTCCATCTTCCTTCTCTCTCCCTTTCCATTCTCTCTTTCCATTTTCCTTTTCCCTCCCTTTTCCTTCTCTCTCCCTCTCCCTTCTCTCTCCCTCCTCTCTCCCTTGTCACCCCCTTCTATCTCCCTCTCCCTTCTCTCTCCCTATACCTTCTCTCTCCCTCTTCCTTCTCTCTCCCTCTTACTTCTCTCTCCCTTTCCATGCTCTCTCCCTTTTCCTTATCTTTCCATTCTCTCCCTTTTCCATTCCCCTCCCCTTTCCTTCGCTCTCCCTCTCCCTTCTCTCTCTCTCTCCACTCCCTTCTCTCTCTCTCTCCCCCTCCCTTCTCTCTCCCTCTCCCTTATAACTCCCTCGTCATTCCCTCTACCTCTCTCTCTCCCTCTCCCTTCTCTCTCTCTCTCCCTTTCCCTTCTCACTCACCCTCTTCCTTCTCTCTGTCTCTCCCTCTCCCTTCTCTCACTCTCCCTTCTCTCTCTCCTCTCTCCCTCTCCCTTCTCTCTCCCTCTCCATGCTCTCTCCCTTTTCCTTATCTCTCCATTCTCTCCCTTTTCCTTTCCCCTCCCCTTTCCTTCGCTCTCCCTCTCCCTTCTCTCTCTCTCCACTCCCTTCTCTCTCTCTCTCCCCCTCCCTTCTCTCTCCCTCTCCCTTATAACTCCCTCGTCATTCCCTCTACCTCTCTCTCTCCCTCTCCCTTCTCTCTCTCCCTTCTCTCTCTCTCCCTTTCCCTTCTCTCTCACCCTCTTCCTTCTCTCTGTCTCTCCCTCTCCCTTCTCTCTCTCTCCCTTCTCTCTCTCCTCTCTCCCTCTCCCTTCTCTCTCCCTTCTCTCTCCCTTCTCTCTCCCTTTTCCTTGTCACTCCCTCATCACTCTCTCTCTCTCCCTCTCTCTCTCTCTCTCCCTTCTCTCTCTCTCCCTTCTCCATCTTCCTTCTTTCTCCATCTCCCTTCTCTCTACATCTACCTTCTCTCTCTCCGTATCCCTTCTCTCTCTCCGTATCCCTTCTCTCTCTCCGTATCCCTTCTCTCTCTCCCTATCCCTTTTCTCTCTCCCTCTTCCTTCTCTCTCCCTATCCCTTGTCGCTCCCTCTGCCTTGTTTCTACCTCTCCCTTGTCTCTCCATTCTCTCTCCCTCTTCCTTCCCTCTCCCTCTTCCTTCCCTCTCCCTCTTCCTTCTCTCTCCATCTTCCTTCTCTCTCCATCTTCCTTCTCTCTCCATCGTCCTTCTCTCTCCATCTTCCTTCTCTCTCCCTTTTCCTTTCCGCTCCCTTTTCCTTCTCTCTCCCTCTCCCTTCTCTCTCCCTCCTCTCTCCCTTGTCACCCCCTCCTCTCTCCCTCTCCCTTCTCTCTCCCTATCCCTTCTCTCTCCCTTTCCTTGTCTCTCCCTCTCCCTTGTCTCTCCATTCTCTCTCCCTTTTCCTTCCCTCTCCCTTTCCTTCTCTCTCCCTTTTCCTTCTCTCTCCCTTTTCCTTCTCTCTCCTTTTCCCTTCTCTCTCCCTTTTCTTTCTCTCTCCCTTTTCTCACTCCCTTCTCTATCCCTCTGCCTTTCTCTCCCTTCTCTCTCCCTATCCCTTCTCTCTCCCTCTTCCTTCTCTCTCCCTCTTCCGTCTCTCTCCCTTTCCATGCTATCTCCCTTTTCCTTATCTCTCCATTCTCTCCCTTTTCCTTTCCCCTACCCTTTCCTTCGCTCTCCCTCTCCCTTCTCTCTCTCTCCACTCCCTTCTCTCTCTCCCCCTCCCTTCTCTCTCCCTCTCCCTTATAACTCCCTCGTCATTCCCTCTCCCTCCTCTCTCTCAACCATTCCTTTCTCTCTCACCCTCTTCCTTCTCTCTGTCTCTCCCTCTCTCTTCTCTCTCTCCCTTCTCTCTCCTCTCTCCCTCTCCCTTCTCTCTCACTCTCCCTTCTCTCTCCATTTTCCTTGTCACTCCCTCATCTCTCTCTCTCTCTCTCTCTCTCTCTCTCTCTCTCTCCCTTCTCCATCTTCCTTCTTCTCCATCTCCCTTCTCTCTACATCTACCTTCTCTCTCTCCGTATCCCTTCTCTCTCTCCCTCTTCCTTCTCTCTCTCCCTCTTCCTTCTCTCTCTCCCTCTTCCTTCTCTCTCTCCCTCTTCCTTCTCTCTCCCTATCCCTTGTCGCTCCCTCTCCCTTGTTTCTACCTCTCCCTTGTCTCTCCATTCTCTCTCCCTCTTCCTTCTCTCTCCCTCTTCCTTCTCTCTCCCTCTTCCTTCTCTCTCCCTCTTCCTTCCCTCTCCCTCTCCCTTCTCTCTCTCCCTTCTCTCTCTCCTCTCTCCCTCTACCTTCTCTCTCCCTCTCCCTTCTCAATCCCTTTTCCTTGTCACTCCCTCATCACTCTCTCTCTCTCCCTTCTCTCTCTCTCCCTTCTCCATCTTCCTTCTTTCTCCATCTCCCTTCTCTCTACATCTACCTTCTCTCTCTCCCTATCCCTTCTCTCTCTCCCTATCCCTTCTCTCTCTCCCTATCCCTTCTCTCTCTCCCTATCCCTTCTCTCTCTCCCTCTTCCTTCTCTCTCCCTATCCCTTGTCGCTCCCTCTCCCTTGTTTCTACCTCTCCCTTGTCTCTCCATTCTCTCTCCCTCTTCCTTCCCTCTCCCTCTTCCTTCTCTCCCCATCTTCCTTCTCTCTCCATCTTCCTTCTCTCTCCATCTTCCTTCTCTCTCCATCTTCCTTCTCTCTCCCTTTCCATTCTCTCTTTCCATTTTCCTTTTCCCTCCCTTTTCCTTCTCTCTCCCTCTCCCTTCTCTCTCCCTCCTCTCTCCCTTGTCACCCCCTTCTATCTCCCTCTCCCTTCTCTCTCCCTATACCTTCTCTCTCCCTCTTCCTTCTCTCTCCCTCTTACTTCTCTCTCCCTTTCCATGCTCTCTCCCTTTTCCTTATCTTTCCATTCTCTCCCTTTTCCTTTCCCCTCCCCTTTCCTTCGCTCTCCCTCTCCCTTCTCTCTCTCTCTCCACTCCCTTCTCTCTCTCTCTCCCCCTCCCTTCTCTCTCCCTCTCCCTTATAACTCCCTCGTCATTCCCTCTACCTCTCTCTCTCCCTCTCCCTTCTCTCTCTCTCTCCCTTTCCCTTCTCACTCACCCTCTTCCTTCTCTCTGTCTCTCCCTCTCCCTTCTCTCACTCTCCCTTCTCTCTCTCCTCTCTCCCTCTCCCTTCTCTCTCCCTCTCCATGCTCTCTCCCTTTTCCTTATCTCTCCATTCTCTCCCTTTTCCTTTCCCCTCCCCTTTCCTTCGCTCTCACTCTCCCTTCTCTCTCTCTCCACTCCCTTCTCTCTCTCTCTCCCCCTCCCTTCTCTCTCCCTCTCCCTTATAACTCCCTCGTCATTCCCTCTACCTCTCTCTCTCCCTCTCCCTTCTCTCTCTCCCTTCTCTCTCTCTCCCTTTCCCTTCTCTCTCACCCTCTTCCTTCTCTCTGTCTCTCCCTCTCCCTTCTCTCTCTCTCCCTTCTCTCTCTCCTCTCTCCCTCTCCCTTCTCTCTCCCTTCTCTCTCCCTTTTCCTTGTCACTCCCTCATCACTCTCTCTCTCTCCCTCTCTCTCTCTCTCTCCCTTCTCTCTCTCTCCCTTCTCCATCTTCCTTCTTTCTCCATCTCCCTTCTCTCTACATCTACCTTCTCTCTCTCCGTATCCCTTCTCTCTCTCCGTATCCCTTCTCTCTCTCCATATCCCTTCTCTCTCTCCCTATCCCTTTTCTCTCTCCCTCTTCCTTCTCTCTCCCTATCCCTTGTCGCTCCCTCTGCCTTGTTTCTACCTCTCCCTTGTCTCTCCATTCTCTCTCCCTCTTCCTTCCCTCTCCCTCTTCCTTCCCTCTCCCTCTTCCTTCTCTCTCCATCTTCCTTCTCTCTCCATCTTCCTTCTCTCTCCATCTTCCTTCTCTCTCCCTTTCCATTCTCTCTCCCTTTTCCTTTCCGCTCCCTTTTCCTTCTCTCTCCCTCTCCCTTCTCTCTCCCTCCTCTCTCCCTTGTCACACCCTCCTCTCTCCCTCTCCCTTCTCTCTCCCTATCCCTTCTCTCTCCCTTTCCTTGTCTCTCCCTCTCCCTTGTCTCTCCATTCTCTCTCCCTTTTCCTTCCCTCTCCCTTTCCTTCTCTCTCCCTTTTCCTTCTCTCTCCCTTTTCCTTCTCTCTCCCTTTCCCTTCTCTCTCCCTTTTCTTTCTCTCTCCCTTTTCTCACTCCCTTCTCTATCCCTCTGCCTTTCTCTCCCTTCTCTCTCCCTATCCCTTCTCTCTCCCTCTTCCTTCTCTCTCCCTCTTCCGTCTCTCTCCCTTTCCATGCTATCTCCCTTTTCCTTATCTCTCCATTCTCTCCCTTTTCCTTTCCCCTACCCTTTCCTTCGCTCTCCCTCTCCCTTCTCTCTCTCTCCACTCCCTTCTCTCTCTCCCCCTCCCTTCTCTCTCCCTCTCCCTTATAACTCCCTCGTCATTCCCTCTCCCTCCTCTCTCTCAACCATTCCTTTCTCTCTCACCCTCTTCCTTCTCTCTGTCTCTCCCTCTCTCTTCTCTCTCTCCCTTCTCTCTCCTCTCTCCCTCTCCCTTCTCTCTCACTCTCCCTTCTCTCTCCATTTTCCTTGTCACTCCCTCATCTCTCTCTCTCTCTCTCTCTCTCTCTTTCTCTCTCTCCCTTCTCCATCTTCCTTCTTCTCCATCTCCCTTCTCTCTACATCTACATTCTCTCTCTCCGTATCCCTTCTCTCTCTCCCTCTTCCTTCTCTCTCTCCCTCTTCCTTCTCTCTCTCCCTCTTCCTTCTCTCTCTCCCTCTTCCTTCTCTCTCCCTATCCCTTGTCGCTCCCTCTCCCTTGTTTCTACCTCTCCCTTGTCTCTCCATTCTCTCTCCCTCTTCCTTCTCTCTCCCTCTTCCTTCTCTCTCCCTCTTCCTTCTCTCTCCCTCTTCCTTCCCTCTCCCTCTCCCTTCTCTCTCTCCCTTCTCTCTCTCCTCTCTCCCTCTACCTTCTCTCTCCCTCTCCCTTCTCAATCCCTTTTCCTTGTCACTCCCTCATCACTCTCTCTCTCTCCCTTCTCTCTCTCTCCCTTCTCCATCTTCCTTCTTTCTCCATCTCCCTTCTCTCTACATCTACCTTCTCTCTCTCCCTATCCCTTCTCTCTCTCCCTATCCCTTCTCTCTCTCCCTATCCCTTCTCTCTCTCCCTATCCCTTCTCTCTCTCCCTCTTCCTTCTCTCTCCCTATCCCTTGTCGCTCCCTCTCCCTTGTTTCTACCTCTCCCTTGTCTCTCCATTCTCTCTCCCTCTTCCTTCCCTCTCCCTCTTCCTTCTCTCCCCATCTTCCTTCTCTCTCCATCTTCCTTCTCTCTCCATCTTCCTTCTCTCTCCATCTTCCTTCTCTCTCCCTTTCCATTCTCTCTTTCCATTTTCCTTTTCCCTCCCTTTTCCTTCTCTCTCCCTCTCCCTTCTCTCTCCCTCCTCTCTCCCTTGTCACCCCCTTCTCTCTCCCTCTCCCTTCTCTCTCCCTATCCCTTCTCTCTCCCTTTCCTTGTCTCTCCCTCTCCCTTGTCTCTCCATTCTCTCTCCCTATCCCTTCTCTCTCCCTCTTCCTTCTCTCTCCCTCTTACTTCTCACTCCCTTTCCATGCTCTCTCCCTTTCCATGCTCTCTCCCTTTTCCTTATCTCTCCATTCTCTCCCTTTTCCTTGCCTCCCCTTTCCTTCGCTCTCCCTCTCCCTTCTCTCTCTCTCCACTCCCTTCTCTCTCTCTCCACTCCCTTCTCTCTCTCTCCCCCTCCCTTCTCTCTCCCTCTCCCTTATAACTCCCTCGTCATTCCCTCTACCTCTCTCTCTCCCTCTCCCTTCTCTCTCTCTCCCTTTTCTCTCTCCTCTCTCCCTCTCCCTTCTCTCTCCCTCTCCCTTCTCTCTCCCTTTTCCTTGTCACTCCCTCATCACTCTCTTTCTCTCCCTTCTCTCTCTCTCTCCCTTTTCTCTCTCCCTCTTCCTTCGCTCTCCCTATCCCTTCTCTCTCCCTTTCCTTGTCTCTCCCTCTTCCTTGTCTCTCCATTCTCTCTCCCTTCTCATTCTCTCTCCCTTTTCCTTCTATCTCCCTTTCCTTCTCTCTCCCTTTTCCTTCTCTCTCCCTTTTCCTTCTCTCTCCCTTTTCTTTCTCTCTCCATTTTCTCACTCCCTTCTCTATCCCTCTGCCTTCTCTCTCCCTTCTCTCTCCCTATCCATTCTCTCTCCCTCTTCCTTCTCTCTCCCTCTTCCTTCTCTCTCCCTTTCCAATCTCTCTCCCTTTTCCTTGTCTCTCCATTCTCTCCCTTTTCCTTTCCCCTCCCCTTTCCTTTGCTCTCCCTCTCCCTTCTCTCTCTCTCCACTCCCTTCTCTCTCTCTCTCCCCCTCCCTTCTCTATCCCTCTCCCTTATAACTCCCTGATCATTCCCTCTACCTCTCTCTCCCCCTCTCCCTTCTCTCTCTCTCCCTTTCCCTTCTCTCGCACCCTCTTCCTTCTCTCTGTCTATCCCTCTCCCTTCTCTCTCTCCCTTCTCTCTCTCCTCTCTCCCTCTCCCTTCTCTCTCCCTCTCCCTTCTCTCTCCCTTTTCCTTGTCACTCCCTCATCACTCTCTCCCTCTCCCTTCTCTCTCCCTCTCCCTTCTCTCTCCCTATCCCTTCTCTCTCCCTATCCCTTCTCTCTCCCTTTCCTTGTCTCTCCCTCTCCCTTGTCTCTCCATTCTCTCTCCCTCTTCCTTCTCTCTCCCTCTTCCTTCTCTCTCCCTTTTCCTTCTATCTCCCTTTCCTTCTCTCTCCCTTTTCCTTCTCTCTCCCTTTACCTTCTCTCTCATTTTGCCTTCTCTCTCCCTTTTCTCTCCCTTTTCTCTCCCTTTTCTCTCCCTTTTCTCTCCCTTTTCTCTCCCTTTTCTTTTCCTTTTCTCTCCCTTTTCCTTTTCTCTCCCTTTTCCTTTTCTCTCCCTTTTCCTTTTCTCTCCCTTTTCCTTTTCTTTCCCTTTTCCTTTTCTCTCCCTCACCCTTCTCTCTCCCTCTCCCTTCTCTCTCCATCTCCCTTCTCTCTACATCTACCTTCTCTCTCTCCGTATCCCTTCTTCCTCTCCCTATCCCTTCTCTCTCTCCCTATCCCTTCTCTCTCCCTATCCCTTATCTCTCCCTTTCCTTGTCTCTCCCTCTCCCTTCTCTCTCCCTTTTCTTTCTCTCTCCCTTCTCTCTCCCTTTTCTCACTCCCTTCTCTATCCCTCTGCCTTCTCTCTCCCTTCTCTCTCCCTATCCCATCTCTCTCCCTCTTCCTTCTCTCTCCTTCTTCCTTCTCTCTCACTTTCCATGCTCTCTCCCTTTTCCTTGTCTCTCCATTCTCTCCCTTTTCCTTTCCCCTCTCCTTTCCTTCGCTCTCCCTCTCCCTTCTCTCTCCCTCCTCTCTCCCTTGTCACTTCCATCTCTCTCCCTCTCCCTTTTCTCTCACTATCCCTTCTCTCTCCCTTTCCTTGTCTCTCCCTCTCCCTTGTCTCTCCATTCTCTCTCCCTCTTCCTTCTCTCTCCCTTTTCCTTCTATCTCCATTTCCTTCTCTCTCCCTTTTCATTTTCTCTCCCTTTTCCTTTTCTCTCCCTCTCCCTTCTCTCTCCCTCTCCCTTCTCTGTCCCTCCTCTCACACTTGTCTCTCCCTGCTTTCTCTCTCTCCCTTCTCTCTCCCTCTCTTCTCTCTCCCTCTCCCTTCTCTCTCCCTCTCCCTTCTCTCAATTTTTTTCTCTCTTACTCCCACTCTATCTCTTTCACTTCAACCCGTCTCTTGCTCTCACACACATTTCTTTCTTCCACTTCTCTCTCTCTCTTTTTCTTTCTCACACCCTCTCTTTCTCTCCCTGCTCTCTATTACTCTCCCTGACTAGCATCCCTGCTCCTTCTAAATCACCTGTATTTTACTCTCACAAATGTCCTTTCTTTCTCTCTCTCTTTCAAGGACTACCACTCTCCCCTCTCTCTCACAAACCCCTCTCTCACTCAGTCTAAGCATTGTTTATTTAGTCCATCAGTGAAAGAGGGTCCTCAACTGCATTGCTCTAAAGGGGATTGCATTATATTTTTTCACTTATCTTGGGTAAAATTTATTTGCAGTATGAAAATAGGTAAGTTCGTCTATCAAGATGATGTTCACAAAGGACATACTAACAAGGAGGTAAGTAGTTGAGGTAAGTGAGTACACCTACACAATGCATTGCTTTTATCTCTCAGGATATAAAGCTTTGAGTTGATTTCTCTCCCTTTACACGAGTGTGCCCTTTTAGAGTCAGGCAGTGAACTCTTCGCTACTGTCCCATCTGCAGCGCTAGCTCGACTGTAAATTGGGGGAAGAAAGCATACCCCTTTACGGACGATAGACAGTAGTGCTTCTTCACTCCTAGCATACGGCAGAGGAGAAGCTCCGCTCTGTACAAAACGGATCTAGTCCTCAATGTCCAAGTACTTAGTAGTGAGGTAAAAGCTAGCTCTTTACCTCTAAGGGTGCCTCTCGCTAACATGCAACGAATGCAAGAGTTTTCAAATTTTTGAATGACTAACTGCATATAAATGCAACATGTCAATTGGATAGGGAATAGAATATATACAACAAAATAGAAAGGGCAGGCTCACAGACTGATTCCATGCCCTCCCTCACCCGCTCTTGACCCATGTTCACTATCACCCACCACCTCATCCACCTTCACCCTCACACTCATCCACCTTCACCCACCCACCATTGCCCCCTCACCAACACCTTCACTCACCCACACCTTCACTCATCCCCCTACCTCACCTACATTCACCAACCTTTAACCCCACTTAAACACACCCTCCCTCTTCCACCTTAATCTTCACCCTCCCTCACCCATGTTCACTCTACCTTACTGGCCTCAACCTTACCTACAAAGCCTCCTATACCCATATTAACCATCCCTCACCCACCTTCAACATCACCTTCCCACACCCTCCTTCACCCAACCTCCCTCACCCACCTTCTACCCTCATCATCCATATTAAAATTCACCTTCACCACCCTTACCTGCACACCAATACCCAGCCTCACCCTTGCCCACTCACCCATACCTGAACTGACCCACACTTTTTTCACCCACCTTCATCCTCACCCTCCCAGACACATTTACTCACCCTCCCTAATCCACCTTCAACACCACCTACCCACTCTCTTCATCATCCACCTTCCCTCAAAAACCTTCAACCTCCTTACCCACACCCACCATACATCCCTAAACCTCCCTCACCCACCTACCCACAACCTCCCTCACGTTCTTACCCACTTACACTTTTTCTTACCACACTTTCAACCCCAAACCACACCCTCCCTAAATTGTTCAGAACTTAACTCTCATTGGCCAAGTACCTAAATGAGTCACATAACTAAAAATGTTCTATTCTTTTTTCACCAAACACAAATACAAAAATAATCGTAAGGGTCAACCCTAACCCTAACTTTCAACGCTAACCCTAACTCTTCTCTGATTGGTTAGTACCCAAATGAGTCACATACCTAAATTTTCGTATTCCCCTATAACCCTGGGCCAAACAAAAATAGAAAAATAATCCTAAGTGTCAACCCTAACTTTCAACCCTAACTTTCAACCCTAACTTTCAACCCTAACTTTCAACCCTAACTTTCAACCCTAACTTTCAACCCTAACTCTTCTCTGATTGGTTAGTACCCAAATGAGTCACATACCTAAATTTTCGTATTCCCCTATAACCCTGGGCCAAACAAAAATAGAAAAATAATCCTAAGTGTCAACCCTAACTTTCAACCCTAACTTTCAACCCTAACTTTCAACCCTAACTTTCAACCCTAACTTTCAACCCTAACTTTCAACCCTAACTCTTCTCTGATTGGTTAGTACCCAAATGAGTCACATACCTAAATTTTCGTATTCCCCTATAACCCTGGGCCAAACAAAAATAGAAAAATAATCCTAAGTGTCAACCCTAACTTTCAACCCTAACTTTCAACCCTAACTTTCAACCCTAACTTTCAACCCTAACTCTTCTCTGATTGGTTAGTACCCAAATGAGTCACATACCTAAATTTTCGTATTCCCCTATAACCCTGGGCCAAACAAAAATAGAAAAATAATCCTAAGTGTCAACCCTAACTTTCAACCCTAACTTTCAACCCTAACTTTCAACCCTAACTCTTCTCTGATTGGTTAGTACCCAAATGAGTCACATACCTAAATTTTCGTATTCCCCTATAACCCTGGGCCAAACAAAAATAGAAAAATAATCCTAAGTGTCAACCCTAACTTTCAACCCTAACTTTCAACCCTAACTTTCAACCCTAACTTTCAACCCTAACTCTTCTCTGATTGGTTAGTACCCAAATGAGTCACATACCTAAATTTTCGTATTCCCCTATAACCCTGGGCCAAACAAAAATAGACAAATAATCCTAAGTGTCAACCCTAACTTTCAACCCTAACTTTCAACCCTAACTTTCAACCCTAACTTTCAACCCTAACTTTCAACCCTAACTCTTCTCTGATTGGTTAGTACCCAAATGAGTCACATACCTAAATTTTCGTATTCCCCTATAACCCTGGGCCAAACAAAAATAGAAAAATAATCCTAAGTGTCAACCCTAACTTTCAACCCTAACTTTCAACCCTAACTTTCAACCCTAACTTTCAACCCTAACTTTCAACCCTAACTTTCAACCCTAACTTTCAACCCTAACTTTCAACCCTAACTTTCAACCCTAACTTTCAACCCTAACTCTTCTCTGATTGGTTAGTACCCAAATGAGTCACATACCTAAATTTTCGTATTCCCCTATAACCCTAACCCTAACCCTAACCCTAACCCTAACCCTACCCCTAACCCTAACCCTAACCCTAACCCTAACACCTACATTTTCGTATTCCCCTATAACCCTGGGCCAAACAAAAATAGAAAAATAATCCTAAGTGTCAACCCTAACTTTCAACCCTAACTTTCAACCCTAACTTTCAACCCTAACTCTTCTCTGATTGGTTAGTACCCAAATGAGTCACATACCTAAATTTTCGTATTCCCCTATAACCCTGGGCCAAACAAAAATAGAAAAATAATCCTAAGTGTCAACCCTAACTTTCAACCCTAACTTTCAACCCTAACTTTCAACCCTAACTCTTCTCTGATTGGTTAGTACCCAAATGAGTCACATACCTAAATTTTCGTATTCCCCTATAACCCTGGGCCAAACAAAAATAGAAAAATAATCCTAAGTGTCAACCCTAACTTTCAACCCTAACTTTCAACCCTAACTTTCAACCCTAACTCTTCTCTGATTGGTTAGTACCCAAATGAGTCACATACCTAAATTTTCGTATTCCCCTATAACCCTGGGCCAAACAAAAATAGAAAAATAATCCTAAGTGTCAACCCTAACTTTCAACCCTAACTTTCAACCCTAACTTTCAACCCTAACTCTTCTCTGATTGGTTAGTACCCAAATGAGTCACATACCTAAATTTTCGTATTCCCCTATAACCCTGGGCCAAACAAAAATAGAAAAATAATCCTAAGTGTCAACCCTAACTTTCAACCCTAACTTTCAACCCTAACTTTCAACCCTAACTCTTCTCTGATTGGTTAGTACCCAAATGAGTCACATACCTAAATTTTCGTATTCCCCTATAACCCTGGGCCAAACAAAAATAGAAAAATAATCCTAAATGTCAACCCTAACTTTCAACCCTAACTTTCAACCCTAACTTTCAACCCTAACTCTTCTCTGATTGGTTAGTACCCAAATGAGTCACATACCTAAATTTTCGTATTCCCCTATAACCCTGGGCCAAACAAAAATAGAAAAATAATCCTAAGTGTCAACCCTAACTTTCAACCCTAACTTTCAACCTTAACTTTCAACCCTAACTCTTCTCTGATTGGTTAGTACCCAAATGAGTCACATACCTAAATTTTCGTATTCCCCTATAACCCTGGGCCAAACAAAAATAGAAAAATAATCCTAAGTGTCAACCCTAACTTTCAACCCTAACTTTCAACCCTAACTTTCAACCCTAACTTTCAACCCTAACTTTCAACCCTAACTTTCAACCCTAACTTTCAACCCTAACTCTTCTCTGATTGGTTAGTACCCAAATGAGTCACATACCTAAATTTTCGTATTCCCCTATAACCCTGGGCCAAACAAAAATAGAAAAATAATCCTAAATGTCAACCCTAACTTTCAACCCTAACTTTCAACCCTAACTTTCAACCCTAACTCTTCTCTGATTGGTTAGTACCCAAATGAGTCACATACCTAAATTTTCGTATTCCCCTATCACCCTGGGCCAAACAAAAATAGAAAAATAATCCTAACTTTCAACCCTAACTTTCAACCCTAACTTTCAACCCTAACTTTCAACCCTAACTCTTCTCTGATTGGTTAGTACCCAAATGAGTCACATACCTAAATTTTCGTATTCCCCTATAACCCTGGGCCAAACAAAAATAGAAAAATAATCCTAAGTGTCAACCCTAACTTTCAACCCTAACTTTCAACCCTAACTTTCAACCCTAACTTTCAACCCTAACTTTCAACCCTAACTCTTCTCTGATTGGTTAGTACCCAAATGAGTCACATACCTAAATTTTCGTATTCCCCTATAACCCTGGGCCAAACAAAAATAGAAAAATAATCCTAAGTGTCAACCCTAACTTTCAACCCTAACTTTCAACCCTAACTTTCAACCCTAACTTTCAACCCTAACTTTCAACCCTAACTTTCAACCCTAACTCTTCTCTGATTGGTTAGTACCCAAATGAGTCACATACCTAAATTTTCGTATTCCCCTATAACCCTGGGCCAAACAAAAATAGAAAAATAATCCTAAGTGTCAACCCTAACTTTCAACCCTAACTTTCAACCCTAACTTTCAACCCTAACTTTCAACCCTAACTTTCAACCCTAACTTTCAACCCTAACTCTTCTCTGATTGGTTAGTACCCAAATGAGTCACATACCTAAATTTTCGTATTCCCCTATAACCCTGGGCCAAACAAAAATAGAAAAATAATCCTAAGTGTCAACCCTAACTTTCAACCCTAACTTTCAACCCTAACTTTCAACCCTAACTTTCAACCCTAACTCTTCTCTGATTGGTTAGTACCCAAATGAGTCACATACCTAAATTTTCGTATTCCCCTATAACCCTGGGCCAAACAAAAATAGAAAAATAATCCTAAGTGTCAACCCTAACTTTCAACCCTAACTTTCAACCTTAACTTTCAACCCTAACTCTTCTCTGATTGGTTAGTACCCAAATGAGTCACATACCTAAATTTTCGTATTCCCCTATAACCCTGGGCCAAACAAAAATAGAAAAATAATCCTAAGTGTCAACCCTAACTTTCAACCCTAACTTTCAACCCTAACTTTCAACCCTAACTTTCAACCCTAACTTTCAACCCTAACTCTTCTCTGATTGGTTAGTACCCAAATGAGTCACATACCTAAATTTTCGTATTCCCCTATAACCCTGGGCCAAACAAAAATAGAAAAATAATCCTAAGTGTCAACCCTAACTTTCAACCCTAACTTTCAACCCTAACTTTCAACCCTAACTTTCAACCCTAACTCTTCTCTGATTGGTTAGTACCCAAATGAGTCACATACCTAAATTTTCGTATTCCCCTATAACCCTGGGCCAAACAAAAATAGAAAAATAATCCTAAGTGTCAACCCTAACTTTCAACCCTAACTTTCAACCTTAACTTTCAACCCTAACTCTTCTCTGATTGGTTAGTACCCAAATGAGTCACATACCTAAATTTTCGTATTCCCCTATAACCCTGGGCCAAACAAAAATAGAAAAATAATCCTAAGTGTCAACCCTATCTTTCAACCCTAACTTTCAACCCTAACTTTCAACCCTAACTTTCAACCCTAACTTTCAACCCTAACTTTCAACCCTAACTCTTCTCTGATTGGTTAGTACCCAAATGAGTCACATACCTAAATTTTCGTATTCCCCTTTAACCCTGGGCCAAACAAAAATAGAAAAATAATCCTAAGTGTCAACCCTAACTTTCAACCCTAACTTTCAACCCTAACTTTCAACCCTAACTTTCAACCCTAACTCTTCTCTGATTGGTTAGTACCCAAATGAGTCACATACCTAAATTTTCGTATTCCCCTATAACCCTGGGCCAAACAAAAATAGAAAAATAATCCTAACTTTCAACCCTAACTTTCAACCCTAACTTTCAACCCTAACTCTTCTCTGATTGGTTAGTACCCAAATGAGTCACATACCTAAATTTTCGTATTCCCCTATAACCCTGGGCCAAACAAAAATAGAAAAATAATCCTAAGTGTCAACCCTAACTTTCAACCCTAACTTTCAACCCTAACTTTCAACCCTAACTTTCAACCCTAACTCTTCTCTGATTGGTTAGTACCCAAATGAGTCACATACCTAAATTTTCGTATTCCCCTATCACCCTGGGCCAAACAAAAATAGAAAAATAATCCTAAGTGTCAACCCTAACTTTCAACCCTAACTTTCAACCCTAACTTTCAACCCTAACTCTTCTCTGATTGGTTAGAACCCAAATGAGTCACATACCTAAATTTTCGTATTCCCCTATAACCCTGGGCCAAACAAAAATAGAAAAATAATCCTAAGTGTCAACCCTAACTTTCAACCCTAACTTTCAACCCTAACTTTCAACCCTAACTTTCAACCCTAACTTTCAACCCTAACTTTCAACCCTAACTCTTCTCTGATTGGTTAGTACCCAAATGAGTCACATACCTAAATTTTCGTATTCCCCTATAACCCTGGGCCAAACAAAAATAGAAAAATAATCCTAAGTGTCAACCCTAACTTTCAACCCTAACTTTCAACCCTAACTCTTCTCTGATTGGTTAGTACCCAAATGAGTCACATACCTAAATTTTCGTATTCCCCTATAACCCTAACCCTAACCCTAACCCTAACCCTAACCCTAACTTTCAACCCTAACTTTCAACCCTAACTTTCAACCCTAACTTTCAACCCTAACTCTTCTCTGATTGGTTAGTACCCAAATGAGTCACATACCTAAATTTTCGTATTCCCCTATAACCCTGGGCCAAACAAAAATAGAAAAATAATCCTAAGTGTCAACCCTAACTTTCAACCCTAACTTTCAACCCTAACTTTCAACCCTAACTTTCAACCCTTACTTTCAACCCTAACTCTTCTCTGATTGGTTTGTACCCAAATGAGTCACATACCTAAATTTTCGTATAACCCTAACCCTAACCCTAACCCTAACCCTATGTCACTTATGTGACCCGCATGGCTTTGTATGGGTTACACTGGGTGGAGGGCTCTGAGGCCAAGACTTACCAACGCCTGCTGGACCTCATCTTTCAGGAGCAGCTCATGCAGCAGTGCCCGCCGGCGGTGAGGGCTTTTGTGTATGATAAAAAGCCCAAGACCTACACCGAGGCGGCGAGGATGGCAGATGACTATGTGGTCAGCCGGTCCCAGATGACCGCCAAGGTACCAGCCAAAGCGGTAACCCCACCGGCGCCGGCCAAGAAAGCTGTGAGTACCCCCCAGTGGACCCAAAAGCCGCCTGCGGGCAGCGGGTCACAGAAGGCGGGAGAGCTCCGGCATGAGCGCCGGTGCTACAATTGCAACAGCACTGGTCACATCAGACCAGATTGCCCGGAACCCCTGCGTTCCAACGGACCCTATCGAGGGCAACGCACCCCAGCTGCAAAGCCGGTAGCCCGCGTGCGGGTGGCTTCCACCAAAGAACCAGGACCGGTCATGGAAACAACTCCCAGCGAGACGTCCCATGTCACCCCTACCCCGGTTTCTTCAGTGCCTACAGCCAGGAGCGGAGGACATCACAGCGCAGACCTGCAGCAGACGGACGGCAGGAGCAAGCATCTCACCCCGGTCACAGTCGGTGACCGGCAAGCAGTTGGCTTACTTGATTCAGGAGCTGCAGTGACCCTGGTCCGACCTGATATGATCCGGCCAGAGGAATTGATCCCAGGCCCTGGGATACAGATCACTGTGGCTGACGGAGAGCCACGTTTCCTGCAGGTGGCCCGCATTTTTTTGGATTGGGGGGTGGGCAAGGGTGTGCGGGAGGTGGGGGTTTTACCAGGTTTGGATGCTGAAATTCTTTTGGGCAATGACCTGGGACCGATGACCTGCACCTACGACCGTGTGCCCCAGCCCGCTGCAGTGGCGGCGGTTACCCGGAGCCAGACCGCAGCAATGTCGGCGGTGGCCACCCCAGTCCCCCAGCCTTTGGGACCAACGTTAGCGGAGGGCACAGAGGAGCCCAGGGAGGTAAGCCAGGATCAGTTGCAACCACAGGCTGACTTACTGTTCCCCCTTACCGTGTCCCCTTCCCCTGACAATGACATGACTGGGGGGGGGGGTAGATTTAGGAGCCCAGTTTAGGGAGGCAGTGAAGGCAGACCCTACCCTGGCCGGCGTGAGACTTCGGGCGTCCGAATCTCAGGCAGGGGAGGGCACTGAGCGCTGCCTATGGCATAAGGGACTCCTATACAGAGAAGAAGGGAACCCGAGAATAGAGAAGGGATTGACCGGTAAGCGACAGCTAGTAGTACCCCAGGGGTACCGACAGCAATTGTTACGGGTAGCTCACTCTATTCCGTTAGCGGGACATCAGGGGGTCACCAGAACGCGAGCCCGGTTATTGCAGCGTTATTTCTGGCCGGGGGCATCCAGGGATGCGGCTGATTTCTGCCGCTCCTGTGATGCCTGCCAGCGAGTAGGTAAGGCGGGCGACCGTGTGAAGGCACCCCTGAGACCCCTACCGATAATAGGGGAACCCTTCCAGAAGGTAGCGATGGACCTGATAGGACCCCTCATGATTCCTAGCAGGTCAGGGAAGTGCTACATCCTCACGGTGGTGGATTTTGCCACCCGGTACCCTGAGGCGGTAGCGCTGGGCACCATAAGTGCCAAGACAGTGGCAGCAGCTTTGCTGAACATTTTTGCTAGGGTAGGTTTCCCTAGTGAGATCCTAACTGATCAGGGGTCGCAGTTCATGAGTGAACTGTTACATTGTCTCTGGGATGCCTGCGGTGTACAGCACCAGCGCACTTCCCCTTACCATCCCCAAACAAACGGATTATGTGAGAGGTTTAATGGTACCCTGAAGCAGATGCTTCGGACCTTTATAGAGGTGGAGGGGAAAGACTGGGAGATTCACCTGCAGCACTTGCTGTTTGCATACCGAGAGGTACCGCAAGAATCTACAGGCTTCTCCCCCTTCGAGCTACTATATGGCCGCAGGGTACGTGGACCTCTGGACCTCTTCCGTGAGGGATGGGAGGGGGAGACTACTGCTACTGATGCTTCAGTGATCCAGTATGTAGTAGATCTCAGAGACCGGTTAGAGATGCTTATGGGGGTGGCCCAGGACCACCTCAGGGCTGCTCAGACCAAGCAGAAGCAATGGTATGACCAGCAGGCCGTAGCAGAGAATTCATCCCAGGACAGCAGGTGCTTGTTCTCAAACCCACTCGGGAGAACAAGCTGATGGCTGCCTGGTCGGGACCGTACCCGGTTATCCGAAAGGTGAATGAGTGCAACTATGTTGTACAGGTAGCGCCTGAGAGGCACAAGACATATCACATTAATATGTTAAAGGAATACAGAGCACCGAGTATGGGAGCAGTAATGGCCATTTGTAGCCCACTGCTGGAGGATCCGGCGAGCAATGCTCTGCCTGATCTCCTAGGGGAGGCAAAGCAAGGAAACACTGTTGAGCAGGTAGAGATCGGGGCACAGTTGAGTGCTAGGCAGAAGGGAGAAGCCAGGGACATGCTAGCTCAGTATAGCGCCCTCTTCACTGACATGCCAGGGACCACACATCTCACCAAACACCCAGTACACACAGGGGACCTGCAGCCTCTGCATAAGCACGCTTATAGAGTGTCAGCAGAGGTCAAGACAAGTATGGAGAGAGAGATTGAGGAGATGCTGACCCTAGGGGTAATTACTCCGTCCCAGAGCCCTTGGGCAAGTCCAGTAGTCCTAGTGCCTAAGAAGGACAAAACCACCCGGTTTTGTGTGGACTACCGGTTGCTCAACGCTGGGACGGTGTCAGATGCTTACCCCATGCCCCGCATGGATGAGTTACTAGATGAACTCGCGGGGGCAAAGTATCTGACCACCATGGATCTGAGCAAAGGCTACTGGCAGATTCCCCTGACCCTGGAGGCTAGGGAGAAGTCAGCATTCTTCACTCCAAGTGGCCTCTATGAGTTTTTGGTGATGCCATTTGGGATGAAGAATGCCCCGGCTACCTTCCAACGCCTGGTCAATAGGTTACTGGAAGGGATGCAGAGCTATGCCAGGGCTTACTTAGATGACATTGCTGTCTTTAGTAATTCCTGGGAATCCCACATAGGACATGTAGCTGCGGTGCTGGATAGAATCAGGGAGGCTGGGCTTACCTTAAAACCCACTAAGTGTATGGTAGGTATGGCAGAAGTCCTGTACTTAGGGCACAGGGTGGGTGGAGGGCATTTCAAGCCAGAGCCAGCCAAGGTAGAAGCCATAGTTCAGTGGCCTGTTCCAAAAACCAAGAAACAGGTCATGGCCTTTTTGGGCACCGCAGGGTACTACAGGAAATTTGTCCCACAGTACAGCGCCGTGGCCAAACCCCTGACTGATCTGACTAAGAAGCAACTGCCTGTGCTTATTACCTGGTCTCCTGCTGTGAAACTGCTTTCCAGGCACTGAAAGCTGCGCTTGCTGAGGCCCCCATCCTGGCTGCCCCAGATTATACCAAGCATTTTCTTATTCAGACTGATGCCTCAGACTTTGGTGTGGGGGCTGTGTTGAGCCAGGTGGGGGACGACGGCAAAGAGCACCCTGTGGTGTATCTCAGTCGCAAACTGCTCCCCAGGGAGGTGGCATATGCCACCATTGAAAAGGAGTGCTTGGCCATTGTGTGGGCACTCAAAAAGCTCCAGCCCTATGTCTATGGGAGCGCTTTCACGGTCATTACCGACCACAATCCCCTGAGCTGGCTACAGAGGGTATCAGGGGAAAATGCCAAACTGCTGAGATGGAGCTTGGCTTTGCAAGAATTTGAATTCACCATTCAGCACAAAAAGGGTAGTGAAAACAGCAATGCTGATGGACTTTCACGCCAGGACTATCCCTCTGAGACTGAATTCATTAATGGTGCCAGCAGTGCCCCACTCCCCGTCAGGGCCAGTGGGCCACAGGACACGCATTAAGAAGGGGAGGTGTAGAGGGAGAGAGGGGGTGGCCCGGTATTAAAGGGGTTGCACCCCATTTGGCCACCCCTGACCGCACCAGGGAGACAAGGGGTTAACTGGGCTGAGGTCCAGAAATGTGATGTAACCCTTGTTATGACATGTAAATGTATTTTCCCCTGTTCCATTGTAATGTCTGGTTACTCAGTGTTTGCATCACACACACACACTAGAATCCATCCGGGAGCACAAGGGTTAATAATTCTTTAATGATTATAGCTCTTTGTGTAAGTTTCCCGCCTTTTCGGGCACCATTTTGCAGGTCCCCATTGGCCGCCATTAGGGCTCAATGCATTTCAATAGGAATTTGTGCTGTTTTCGTCCTGTTTCCTGTAGTGACCAGCAGGTGGCGTCCGAGAGGGAGAGCGGCGGTTTCCCATTGAAAGTCAATGGGCTCATTGACTTCAATGGAGATGCCTCGAGGTAACCTAGTTGGCTGCCGTCCAGACCGCAAAGCGGATACAATGTCCTTCAAAAGAGCTAAAATCACTGGGTCAAGTTCAACGTCAATTAGCGGGGAAATAAACTGTTTTAGGGCACCTAGGGATAAAATTCTTTTTGCCCCTAGTTCCTAAGCGTCCCCCCACTCGACCACCACCGGGTCCCCGAATCCTGGACCCCCGATAAGGGTCGAACCAGATAGAGCGGGTCGCGCCATAGGCTTTGCCGGCGGCGGCAGAAACGGCTCAGAAAAATGACTAAGTGAGAAATGCTGAATTTTAGGAATCCATATCTCCGGTTCCGGAGGGTTCAGCGGATCAGGGTTTGGGGTATCTGTAGCCACTGCTCCGGCATCGCTGCAGAACCATCCTTGACCCGCTTGGACCAACCCGACGGAGTATGGACCCCCTTGAAGTTCGGGACTTTTCCCATAAACTTCAATGGCAGAAAACCCCCATTGACTTCAATGGCGGCGATTTACCATTGAAAGTCTATGGCGGAGCTGCCCGTTGTTTTCAATGGGGATTTAGTGAAAAGCTGAGATTTCTTTTTCAATGGAGATTTTTGTATTAAAATGATTTAATGTGCATTGGTGTAACTTCGGTTTCTTAGGTCGTAGCAAGTCGCTTTTTGGACCATATGGTGTCCCAGTTCTGGCAATGCGAACTGGGAAGTTTGGACCTGCTAAACCTAACGGAACCGGATATTTTAATACGTTTATGTTTTATGCTTAATAGTGTATCTTAAGGTATGGACAAAGACCCAGAAGAGATTCTTTTGGGCCATAAGGTAGCAGATGGCCCTGGGGACGCCGCTATGTCTAGGATTTAAGTGCTGTTCAAAGAGTTTTATCACCCTCACTGTTTATCCGAAGCCCAAACCAGGGCAGGTCTTAAGTGTTCCAGTTAACACCTTTCAACAAAGGTTTTCCTGCCAGAACTCCAAATGGTAGACTGTCTGGCATTCCTGACGTAAATGTGGGGCTTCAGAAATGAGACCCCCAGAGTTCTACTGCGCATGTGCCAACTAGCAGGGGGGCATGGGTCAGAATGCTTTCCCACGTTAGTGAGTGGCTGGAGGTAATTGTAAACCAATCCCCTGTGCTTAAGGTTAAGAATAGAAGGAGAATGGTTTATAAACTGCTGTCCACCCATATATCCTTTGTCTTCGTTTGCTGATATGGTTACCTGATATCACCTGAATGATTTCCTCACTGCTGAAAGAAATGCTACATCATACTTCTCATTCCCCAACCCTTAAGTAAGTGTACTTCTTGTTCGTTACTGTATTATCTGTTGTGTTCACCTATATTCTAAGGAATAAATACAATTTATTATATCTTAAGCCTCGTTCAGTTCAAACCCAATTATTTTTGTGTAATATTAATAAGCCTGTGGAAGCTATCGTCACAAGGAGGTATTATAGTGTGTATTGTGGGGAGAATTAGTGTGTGTGTTGTTTGGGAGTGATATTCGGGAGGATTGTGTGTGCAGAAGGAAGAATGAGTGAGGGGGGAGTAAGGGAGCAGGATTGAATGAGAGGGGGTCATTGAGTGATAGCGGGGAGGGGAGGGAAGAGTGAGGAGAGTGGGTGTAGGAGGGAGCAGTGCAAGAGACCGTCGGGGGCAGAATACATGGTGAGAAGGGAGGCTGCCTAGAAGCATAAAAATCTACTTCACCACTGTTCTGTACTCTCTTCAATACTCTGTGTTACAGATCTCTCTGGCAAGAAATGGGGTCCAATGGCAAAGACTGCTCTAAATAAGATAGTATAAATGAACACAGAGAGAAATTCCAAAGAGTAACCCAAGAAAATACAAGTGAAATCTAATCGTAAGGTAATTAGTCCCATTAAGTGAAATACATAAAGGAATAGTCCATAAAAAAGCACAAAGGAAAAAAATAGGAGTACTTTATTGTGATGTTACATTTCAGAGAATATAAAATTATAGGAAAACAATTCCACTTTGTTCAGAAAACCAGAAAGTCTTGGTCCCAGGTGGACTGAATTTTTATTGCAAATAAGTTCCTTAATACACAAGTAAAGAATATAGTTACTTATTCTATTCTCTACTGTAAGACGTGCCACATTGCCCAATATTTGGGTACAGTGCCCAGATTGTGACCATGCACTACAGAGGTGAGATTCCCCCAACTCCAATTTGCTACACACTCCAAGAGAGATTATTGTGATCAGAGGTGGAATGAGAGGGGTGAGAAGGGTCGCTGCCCAGGGAGTAGCCTGACAGGGGGTACAGAAATCTCTTTTGGTGCATATATTGCGGAGCTGCATTGATTGACTTGTCAATCAGCTCTGCTGCCTATCCCATTGACATCATGATCCGGCACTGTGATCAGCTGCAGCGCTGACCCAGGTGTGTTAGTGCAGCACTTTACAGGGAGGGAACAGAGGTTGTGGATGACAGATGCTGGGGATAGGCCATGAGTACGGGCCAGAGTAAGGTGGAGACTTTCTGTACTCTGCATACAGGACACTGCATGCATGACAGTGTCTGTGTGTGTGTGTGTGTGTGTGTATTCCAAGTGTCAGTGTGCATAAGTAAGTGTGCTCTGTAAGTATGCCTGTGTGGCAGGTATAGGGGGGTGGTTCAGCTGGAGGAACTTATCCAGGCACAAAAGCACATAGATGCCCCAGATTATACCACCCCAAATGCTGATAATATCCTGCTGCACTTTACAGAAGATGATGCAGATGTCAGTGGGTGGTGGGTTCATTAAATCCATCCATCATATCATAGCCACACTGTGCATATGATGTACTGAATCAATCACAGGAAGACATCTCCATGGTAGGGGTAGAAGTTAACAGAATATGTCCAGCACTGTGGTGTGTAGCCCATAAATAATAATTGTGCACATTACAGAACATACTTGCAACTGCAAGATCATTTTGCTGCTTGTAGTGTTTGCTCTTGTCCTGTGCAGTGTTGTCGTAGATCCGTCTCTTCAGTGTTCACTGCAATAAAAGTAAGACATTGCATTAATATTACAGAAGTTTGGGAGCTGAAATCCCACTATGCTGCAGACATTTTCCCTTTGCATAAGATTCTTGTGATTATATATCTCAATGATGATCAATAACAACTACATCATAACACAGCCGCTCAATACAAAATATGTATTTGCTATCAATGGTCATGGAGGCCAAACGTCACACAATGTACAGATATACTGCTGCGGCCGAGTTTATTCGAGCATTTGCCCGTTCTTGGCCGCAGCAGTAACCTGGCGCGCGCCGGAGGGTGCCGGGCGCACGCCGAAGCAGCGGAGGAGCGCCCTCCGATCGGGGCTTTCTCCCTTCCGCTGCCGGGTCCGTCGGGTCCCCCGGAACCCCCTGCCGCTGTCCCCCACATCGCGGGACACCAGTGCTCCCTCAGGGAGCCCTGGACGCGCGTGCAGGGGGCGCAGGCACCCGATGACGCGTGACCGTGCATCGGTGATGCGCGGCACGCTGAGGGAGTGCGGCTAGCACGCCGGGGCATCCCCCGGCTTGCGGTGCTAGCCGTGCTTCAATAAAACGTGTCGGTAGTGTAGCAAGGATTATTTCTTCCTCTGGTGCATTATGATGGGATGTGTTGTAAGATTCTGCATTATTAGCATCACTGAATCTTTTGGAAACTGAGTAATATTCTATGTTTTAATGCAATATTATGGATGATCAGCCGGTAAAATAAAGCTTACTGTATCTGTAGCCATGCTCTACCCATGATGTGCTGAATCAATGACTGCAGAGTGATTCAGAGTGGTAAACATGACTGGAACTCATCTCTGAATAGAGGACAGAACAGCAGTGCAGAGTAGGAGGTGAATGTATCTCAAATGGAAGACTTAGTAGCTGTGTGGGGAGTAGACAGTACAGACTGATCAAATAAATAGTTAAAGGAGTATCTTCAACATTACTTGGCTTTGTTATCAACATTGAAGTTTCTCTTGTTTTTTCTGTTCTTTAAATCACTACTACTGATGCCATGTGTAACCTGTACTGAGAGATATACTCTACTGGCCTAGATGAAACCATATGATGCAAACAGGATTCATCCCACTCCAGATTCATATGATTGCACCACTTCAACCTTTAATAAAACACATAGAACTACAGCAGTGCGCTACTGCACATGTTCTTGTTATGAATGGTAGTAGATGTGGTCCTTGGGTCAATACTTCATACAGCAGCCACACTCTACTCATGATGTATTGAATCAACAAAAACCTGCATGGTACAGATCACAGGAAGGGTAGAGTAGAGGGGAATATGTCCAATGCGAAACCCTTAGCAGCTGGATTGTGTGGAGTCAACAAAACGACAAATACTAAATGAGAAATATACACATTGCTTATCTGTCTCTGTGTAGTCATTTTCCTCCTATTCAACTGTCTTTCAAAATTTCTCTTCTGACAGAAAAGAAACACATGGCTTCAATATTCACTGTTCTTCCCTCCTGAAATAAAAGTTAAGCATTGCATGGTTATGATCATACATACAATGAACCTTGCGCCAAACCATGTGATCCAAAGTAAATCCACCTCCCTCCCATAGCTGTGTTCCTTCTAGAGCTTCTACCACACAAGTCATTAATGTTCGTGACACTGTACTGCAGTCACAGTCTGCACACAAAGTACTGAATCAATTACATCACACTGAAAAGGCAGTCTACATGATGCAATAGTTAACCATAATAACTCTGTCATGCAAATGACAGGAAAACCTATATGTATATCATTAGGGGAGAGGGGAAAAATAATTAAAAAATAAGTGCGAAAAATAAAAACAGATTATAGGAAAGTAAATCCTTGCCCTGGGAACTTTACAATCTAATAGAAATGTTAGAAGACTTAAAGAGAGGCAGCAGTTGGGGGAAGAAGTGCAGTAGATGACAATGCTTGTCCTTAATGGTGGGTACAATTAGTAGAAAGCACATCTTGGGAACAATAGTTGTTAGCAGTGACTGTGGGTGTGGGACAGTAGCCACGAGTCAAAGTTTTTTAAATGCTTGATTTAAGTCGTGAATTTTAAGATTGGTCTTACATGTGGGTGGAAGAGGTTATGTTGGCATATACTGAGTGTGAGGAAGTTTCACATGTACGGTGCAGTGATGGAAAATGGTTTCAGGCAAGTGAGAGAACAGTAGAGGTGAAAGAAGTTTACAGGAGACAGTTATGGTTATAGTGCAAGAGACAAGCAAGGGCATAACGAGAGATCAAAGATGATATGCAAGAAGGAGCAGATTAATGGAGAGCCTTAACAAAAAGGTAAGGAGGAGAACTTTGTAGGTGATACAAAAACTTGATGGGATGCCAGGACAGGGATTTAAGGAGATGAGCAGAGACTGTTGTGGGAGAAAGTGAGATAATTCAAGCAGCAGAGTTTTGCATAGGAGAAAGTTGTGAAGCATGGAGGCCTGTTAGTAGTATGTTAAAATAACCTATAGGATAACAGTATACATTGGAGTTTTAGCAGTAGGTTGAGAGGGGAAAGGGAAGATCTTGGCAATATTACAGAGAAAGAGGCAACACATTTTACCCATAGCCGTGCATGTGAATGGAGATGGAATTGAAGAGCCAAATGTTACTCCTATGCAACATGTTTGATGACAAGATAGATGGTAGTACTGTTTACTGTGATGGAGAAAGGGGATAATATGAGCCCAGTGTTAGACATTAAGTTTAAGGCAGTGGAGTGCCATCCATGAGCATATAGCCAGGAGACAACCCAAGAGTAGGGACTGGATTGCAGGAGTGAGAACAGGGGTGGATAGATTTGTGTGTGTATCATCCGCATAGAGATTATATCTAAGGCCAAAAGCATTGATGAAGTCACCAAATGATAGTATGTAGAGAGAAAGAGAGATCTCAGAACAGAGCCCTGATGTATACCCACAGACAGATCAATAGAAGACGAAGACATGTTAGCAACAGAGATGGAGAATGTGTGACAGGAAAGTTATGATGAAAACCAGGATAGAACTTTGTTACTGATACCAAGAGAGAGTTTAGAATATGAAGGAGGAGAGTGATTGAGAGCATCAAACGCAGCCGATAGATCAAGTAGGATTAGTAGGGAAAAACCTTGGGAATTAGCTTTAAGCACAGTCTGTAGAACGTGCTGTACGAAAGGCAGGTTGTAAAGGATCCAGGAGGGCATGTGATTTAAGAATGTTGACACTAGCAATTAGAAGGCAAACAGCATGAGGGATACAGAGCGGTAGTTAGTAAGGCACATAGGGTGTAGTTTGTTTCTGACAAAAGGGTGACCGCTACAGGCTTAAAGTAAGAGGGCAAAAATCCAGAGAATAGGGAGAAATTGAAGATGTGGGTGAGAGTGGGGACTAAGAGATGCAGTAAGGTGTGAGGGGATACGATCTAGAGGGCTTGTGGTAGAGGGAGAATAGAAGATGATTAGCTTCCAGCTCTGTAAGAGAAGAAAAGGAGTCAAGTGCAGAAGGAGATTTGGGAAGAAGGAGAGAAGGGGGAAGGGACAGAAGGAATCTCCTTTTGGGTGGCATCCACCTTGCCTCTGAAGTAGTCAAATGCTTGAGGAGAAGTGAAGGAAGGATGGCAAGTGGGAGGAGAAGGTCAGTGGAGGGAGTCAAATACAGAGAAAAAAAACAGCGTAAATTAAATTTGAGTGTTGATGAGTGTGGAAAAAAGTAGTGTATTTAGCCCTAGAGAGCAGCTTTATACAGGACAGGAGACATTTTTACTGTAGAAAAATCAAACAAAGTGTGAGATTTCCTCCGTAGGTATTAAGAACAGCGAGTGGAAGTGTGATGAGTGTGTTTGGGAATTTAGCCAAAGGTGTGGGTTAGAGGGATGAGTGTGTCAGAGCCTATAGGGGGCATATAGATAGGAGGATAGCATTGTAAGAGTTAATAAGATTGTTAGTTTAAGCAGAAAGAAAGAGAGAGAAGAGAGAAGAGAGGTTAGAGTAGATGTCAGAGGAGAGTTTAATTAAGCAGAGGCAAATCAGTGGGACAGGTAAGATGCGGTGAGGGGAATGACTGATTGTGACTGATGAGAGCAGAAGAGGTTATGTACAACTAGAGCCTTGTTAGTAAGAGTGGACATTCCAGAGGGCACAGGAGAAGGGAAGAGAAAAGTAAGGAAAGGAATGTGGATTACATTAGATAGGTTAACACTCTTAGTAGGGAGGCCTGATGTGTATATGAGCCGGTCCAAGATTATAAGAGATATCCCCCAACATCAGCGAGCATAGAAGGAGACACAGAGATAGGTGTAGAGAGAGACAGAGATAGGGATATGTAGAGAGAGAAGGGCGTCAAGAGAATGAGACAGATAGGCGTAGAGAGAGGAGACATAGAGAGAGGGGGCTTTGAGAGGGGGGCGTAGAGAATGAGGGAAGGTGGAAGAGAATAGGATGTGCAGGAGTGCATTTCATTGAGCAGTGCAGAAATAGCTGCAATAGAGGTCTGTACAAATGGTGCTTTGTGTAGACACATGCAAAGGTAGGGGAAGGAAAGTGTATAGAACATGTGGATAAAAGCAGGAGTGTGGAAGTTAGAGAAATTAGAAAAGTTTTACAGAGGAGTGAGGAAACAGTAAACAGAAAGAACAAGAGAGAGGTTACATTGGGATGACGTGCTGTGGTAGAGAGAAATGCTAGGAGAGAGCCTCCAGATATTAGAGGACATGAATTGAGAGAGCAAATGTATAAATCAAAACCGGAGGGGGAGGTATAGCACGAAAGCTTGCACAGCAGTTGATGAAGATTATAGTCTTAAAGTTGCGTGTACCTGTCAGGGCACTCAAGAAGGTCAATGCTCACAAGTGCAGAGTTCATGAAGAAATGCTGAATCCAGTTCCCCTCCAATTTAATTTTAATATAACTTTTTCATTCTTCATTACTGCAAAAAGCAAACAAAACAAAACCACATTGCATTACTATTTTCAAAATGGATTGAATGACATATTCAACAGTAACTGTGTGATGCCAATATTGCCTTCTCACTCGTAGGCCAGTACGGTCAGGTACCCAGTACTGATAAAACAATAAGTGCCCGTACTAAGTACCAATATGAATTATAAGGAAATGTAAAATCTCCAGGTCTCTCTCCATCTCTGCAACAGATATATGGATAAGCCCATATTAAGGCATCACGTGACCGGAGCCGTCACTGACTGGGTATACGCAAAGATGCAGGGAGATGCAAAGAAAGGGAGGGAGAGAGACAGGGAGAAGATGGGAAACGGAGGGAGGCACGGATGGCAGGCCTCTCTCTTTCACTGGTGCATGCAAGGAGCTGGTCCCAACATCCACAAAGTGTGTGTGTATTATTGGTTGTGTTTTATGGCGGTAGGAGGATAGTGTGTATATTGTGTGTGTGTGGGAGTATTATATTGTGTGTAGGGTATTATAGTGTGTATATTATGTTGAGGTGCAGAGGAGAGTGTTAGATTGGGTATCTTGTGTTAGGGGGTATTGTGTATATTGTGTTTAAGACTATAATATTATTGGGGAGATTATTATTGAGGAGGTATTAAAGTGTGTATTGTGGGGAGTATTAGTGTATGTATTATTTGTGGGTGACAGATGCTGTGGGTAGGCCAAGAGTACGGGCCAGACTAAGGTGGAGACTTTCTGTACTCTGCATACAGGACTCTACATGCACTGCAGAGGTGAAATTCCCCCAACTCCAATTTGCTACACTCTCCAAGAGAGAATATTGTGATCAGAGGTGGAAGATGAGCAGGGTCACTGCCCAGGGAGTAGCCTGTCAGGGGGCATGGAAATCTCTTTTGGTGCGTATGTTGCCACGTGGCATTGATTGACCGGTCAATTAGCACTGCTTCCTATCACAGTGACATGATCCGGTGCTGTGATCGGTTGCAGCGCTGACCAAGGTGTGTTAGTGCAGCAATTTACAGGGAGGGAACAGAGGTTGTGGGTGACAGATGCTGGGGGTAGGCCAAGAGTACGGGCCAGAGCAAGGTGGAGATATTCTGTACTCTGCATGCCCATCCTGCATGCCCAGGACTCTGCATGCATGCCAGTGGCTGTGGGGTGTGTGTGTGTAGGTATGCCAAGTGTCAGTGTGCATAAGTAAGTGTGCTGTGTGTGTAAGTAAGTTTGCCTGTGTGGCAGGAGGTGTAGGGGGGTGGGGGGCGGGGGGCGGTTCAGCTGGAGGACTTTACCCAGCACAAAAGCACATAGATGCCTCTGATTATATCACCCCAAATGCTGATAATATCCTGTTGTAGATGCACTTTACAGAAGATGATACAGATGTCATCAGTGTTTGGTGGGTTCATTAAATCAATCCATCATATAATAGCCACACTATGCATATGATGTACTGAATCAGTAACACCAATCACAGGAAGACATCTCCATGGTAGGGGTAGTGTTGAAGTTAACAAAATATGTCCAGCACTGTGGTGTGGAGCCCATACATAATAATTGTGCACATTACCAGAACAACATATTGTCAACTGCATGATCATTTTGCTGCTTGTAGTGTATACTCTTGTCCTGTGCAGTGTTGTAGTAGATCCGTCTCTTCGGTGTTCACTGCAATAAAAGTAAGACATTGCATTAATATTACAGAAGTTTGGGGGCTGAAATCCCACTATGCTAATGACAGTTTCCCTTTGCATAAGATTCTTGTGATTATATCTCAATGATGATCAATAACAACTACATCATAACACAGCTGCTCTATACAGAATATGTATTTGCCATCAATGGTCATGGAGGCAATATGTCACACAATGTACATATATAGCAAGGATTATTTCTTCCTCTGGTGTATTATGATGGGAGGGTGAGATTCTGCATTATCAGCATCAGTAAATCTGTAGGAAACTGAGTGATATTCTATTTTTTAATGCAATATTAGGGTAAAATAAAGCTTGCTGTATCTATAGCCATGCTCTACCCATGATGTGCTGAATCAATGACTGCAGAGCGATTTAGAGTGGTAAACATGACTTGAACTCATCTCTGAATAGAGGGTAGCACAGTAGTGCAGAGTAGAAGGTGAATGTATCTCAAATGGAAACCCTTAGCAGCTGTGTGGGGAGTAGACAGTACAGACTGACCAAGTAAATAGTAAAAAGTAGTAACTTCAACATTACTTGGTTTTGTTCTCCACTCCTGTTTTTCTGTTCTTTAAATCACTAATACTGATGCCATATGTAACCTGTACTGAGAGTTATATACTCTACTGGCCTAGATCAAATTAAATGATGCAAACAGGATCCCTCCCACTCAAGATTCATATGATTGCACCACCTCAACCTTTCATAGCAATAACATAGAACTGCAGCAGTGCGCTACTGCACATGTTCTTGTTATGAATGGTAGTAGATGTGGTCCTTGGGTCAGTACTTCATACTGTAGCCACACTCTATTCATGATGTATTGAATCAACAAAAATCTGCATGGTACAGATCACAGGAAGGGGTGGAGTAGAGGTGAATATGTCCAATGCGAAACCCTTAGCAGCCGGATTTTTTGGAGTCAATAAAACGACAAATACTAAATGAGAAATATACACATTGCTTATCTGTCTCTGTGTAGTCATTTTCCTCCTCTTCAACTGTCCTTCAATTTTCTATTTTGCAAGAAAATGAACACATGGCTTCAATATTCACTTCTGTTCTGCAGTCTTTCCTCTTGAAATAAAAAAGTTAAGCATTGCATTATTATTATTATAATTATTATTGACGATACATACAATGAACCTTGCTCCAAACCATGTGATACAAAGCAAATCCACCTCCCTCCCACAGCTGTGCTCCTTCTAGAGCTTCTACCACACAAGTTATTCATGTCAGTGAAACTGTACTGCAGTCCCGGTCTGCACACAATCTACTGAATCAATGACATCACACTGTGTCACACAATGTCATGCTAACGACAGGAAACAATCTTTGTATATATCTTTGTATATATAATAATAATAATAATAATAATAATAAAAAAAATAAGACAGGACAGACACTCCTACATTGCAATCAATAGAAAATAACTGGGACAGGCACTTCAAGGATGCATACGGTCCCGGATAAACTGTAGCTACCTATACACGTGTGCCTTGTCTCTAGACTCTGCATATATCTCTATTTATATACCACCCATTGTGTACTCAGCGCTTTACAAGAGAGACCAAAAAGTACAGGAAATTATTATACAATAAGTTCAACAAACAAAAACAGACAATAGGAAAGTAAATCCCTGTCCTGGGTAGTTTACAATCTAAGAGAAATGTAAGGAGACTTACAGAGAGACAACAGGTGGGGGAACAAGTGCAGTAGATGACAATGCTTGTCCTTAATGGTGGGTACTTGTAGTATAAAGCACTTCTTGGGAACAATAGTTAGTGACTGAATGAGTGACAGTAGCAACGAGTAAAAGCTATTGAAATGCTTCATTTAAGTTGTGAATTTTAAGGTTGATCTTAAATGTGGGTGGAAGAGGGTATGTTGGCATATACTGAGTGTGTGTGAGTTTCACAGGTAAATTGATGGGAAAGGGTTTCAGGCAAGAGAGCGAGTGCGCAGTAGAGGTGTAAGAAGTATAATGGAGACAGCTATTAGTAGAGCTTAGGAGACGAGGAAGGGCATAACGAGACCAAAGATGATATGTAGGAAGGAGCAGATGAATAGAGAATAGTGTTGGACTGGGTCCTCAACTATAAAAAAATGGGTAACGGGTACCCGGCCAAAATGAAAGGTTCTACCCGGTCGGGTACACGGTTTGGCACTTACCTTCCGGGTGGCGGTGACATCTAGGATCAGCAGCAGTCCTGTGACGGTGGCAGCATCTGTGGTGTCTTCAGCCGGCGGGGGAGCTGCAGGCTCACAGACACAGCTTACCTGCTTCGGTGCTGTGGAAGTGATTCCTGCAGCTCCCCCCGCCAGGTGAAGACACCTCTGATGCTGCCAACATCAGAGGACTGCTGCTGCTGATCCTAGATGTCTTAGGAAAGGTAAGTATAAAAGATTATTTCCAGCTGCCCTGACATTACCCGACGCCGGGTATTACCCGGCCAAGTCCACTTCTCAGTGGCCGGTTTCGAGTAATGTCCGGGTAGCTGGAAATGTGTCGGGTAACGCCGGGTACTCGGTACACCACTAATAGAGAACCTTAACAAAAAGGTAAGGAGGAGAACTTTGTAGGTGATCTGAAACTTGATGGGAAGCAAGGAGAGGGATTTAAGGAGGAGGAGGAGATGAGCAGATACTGTTGTGGGAGAAAGGGAAATTATTCAAGCAGCAGAGTTTTGGATAGATTGCAAATGAGAAAGTTGTGAAGCAGGGAGCCCTGTTAGCAGTATGTTAACCCATACGATAAGGGCATGCATTGGCGTTTTAGCAGTAGATTGACAGAGAAAAGGGCAAATCTTGGAAATATTACAGAGAAAGAATCGACAAACTTTAGCCAGTGTCGTGAATGAAGATGGAAAGGGAAGAGTCAAATGTTACTCCTAGGCAATGTGCTTTCATGACAGGATGATGGTAGTACTGTTTACTGCGATGGAGAAAGGTGATATTAGGCCAGATTTAGGGGGAAATATGAGGAGCTCAGTTTTAGACATTAGGTTTAAGGCAGAAGAGTGTCATCCATGGAGGATATAGCCAGGAGGCGACCCGAAACTAGGAACTAAATTGCAGGAGTGACGGTAGGGTGGATAGGTGTGTGTATCATCTGCATAGAGATGATATCAAGGGCCAAAATAGTTGATAAGGTCAACTAGTGATAGTATGTAGTGAGAGAGGTCCCAGAACAGAGTCCTGAGGTATACCAACAGACAAAACAACAGGAGACAAAGACACGTTAGCAACAGAGATGGAGAATGTGTGATGGAGAAGTATGATGAAAACCAGGATATAAGTTTGCTGCGGATACGAAGAAAGAGTTTAGAATATGAATGAGAAGAGTGATTGACAGTATCAAAAGCAGAAGAGAGATCAAGCAGGATTAGTAAGTAAAATGGACCTTGGGAATTTTCTTTATGTACATAATTGGTTACATTGGGAAAGGCAGATTGTGAAGGGCCCAGAGGAGCATGTGATTTAAGAATGTTGATCAAACGGGAGATCACAAGACGTTCTAGCAATTAGGAGGCAAATGGTAGGACGGATACAGGGCGATAGTTAGAAATTCACACAAGGTCAAGGTTATTTTTGAGAATAGGGGTGACCACTGCATGCTTAAAAGGAAGAGTTGAAAGAGCCAAAGGATATGGAGGAATTGAAGATGTGGGTGAGAGTGAGAATATAGGATTGAGAGGGCATGTGGTAGAGGGAGAAGAGAAGATCAGGTTCCAGCTTTGTGACAGGAGAAAAGGAGTCAAGAGTGCAATGAGATCTAGATAGAAAAAGAGAGAGGGGGAAGGGAGAGAACGAATCTACTTGTGGATGGCATCCACCTTGCCTCAAGTGAGCAAAGGCTTGAGGAGAAATAAAGGATGGATGTTAAGTGGGAGGAGAAAGTCAGTGGTGGGACTCAAATACATAGAAGACAGTGTGAATGAAATTGGAGTGTTGATGAGTGAGGAAAAAGTAGTGTTTGACCTTAAAAAAAGGAGCAGAGTTTTACAGAACAGGACAAAGGTTTAGTGTAGAAAATCAGACTGTGAGATTTCCTCCATAGGTGTTAAGAGCAGCAGTGTGATGTGATGAAGTGTGATGAGAGCGTGCTTGTGAATTAAACCAATGCATGGGTTAGGCTGCGTCTATAGTAAGCACGCAACAGATGGCAAAGTTAGCGCATGCCTGTCGCTCCAGCAATCCCTGCACTGAGGTCCGAGGCGACGGGGAGGCCCTGCATCGCTCGCACGCACTGTGGACAACCAAGCGTGTGCCCATGATAATCACGGCCTTAGAGGGATGAGTGTGTCAGAGCCTAGAAGGGGCATATAGATGATGGAGGAGGAGGGAGGAGGAGATGATAGCATTGTAAGAGTTAACAAGATAGCTAGTTTAAGAAGAAAGTGAGGAGAGGTTAGAGATAAGGGTAGATGTCAGAGGAGAGAGTTCAATTAAGCTGAGGTATCGAGTAGGACAGGGGTGAGGGGAATGAGAAGTGGTGGATGATGAGAGCAGAAGAGGTCATGTACAAATAGACCATGTTAGTCGTAGAGCAGACATTCCAGAGGGCACGTGAGAAGGGAAGAGTAAAGTGAGACAAGGAATGTGGATTACATTAGATGGGTTAATACGCTTAGCAGGGAGGTGGAGAGAGAGGCAAGAGGCAGAGGGTGGTGTAGGGGTAGAGGAAGAGATGTTGCATGTACCTTGTCAGAACATTAAAGAACGTCAATTCACACTGGTGCAGAGTTGATGATGAAATGCTGAATCCAGTTCACGTCCAATTCAATTTTAACAGAACTTTTTCATTCTTCATTACTGCAAAAAAAAATTAAAAAACAATGCATTACTATTTTCAAAATGGATTGAATTCCCCCACCAATGACTATGTGTTACCAATATATCCCTCTCAGTCCCACTGCAGCACATACTGTACCAGTGTGAAAGTAAGAAGGTACACAGTACCGGTAAAACAATACGTGCCGGTACTATGCACCATATGAATTATAAGGGGATGTAAATCTCCCAGTCTCTCTCCATATCCGCAACAGAGCGGGCTCCGGTCAGTGGCATGGATGCCCATATATGGGTATGCTCATATTTGGGCATCCCATGTCACTGACCGGAGCCGGCTCTGAGTATAGGGATATATGCGGAGACGCACAGGTGCAAGGAAATGGGAGGAGGCACGGTGAGAAACAGGGAGAGACCACAGGAAGATAGAGGGCAACAACTTCCACAAGGTACTTGTATGGGTATAATTGTTTGTATTTTGTGCAGAGGGGGTAATTTCAGATAAAATACAATTCTCCACCCTCTACGAAACAATTCCACTTTGTTCAGTAAGCCAGAAAGTCTTGGTCCCATGTGGACTGAATTTAATGCAAATAAGGTCCTTAATACACAAGTAAAGAATAAAGTTACTTATTCTCTACTGTAAGAAGTGCCACATTGCCCACTATTTGGGTCCTGTGCCCAGATTGTGACCATGCATGGCAGAGGTGAGATTCCCCCAACTCCAATTTGCTACACTCTCCAAGAGAGATAATTGTGATCAGAGGTGGAACTAGGGGAGGGTGTGAGCAGGGTCACTGCCCAGGGAGTAACCTGACTGGGGGCACGGAAATCTCATTTAGTGCATATGTTGCGGCACTGCATTGATTGACCGGTCAATCTGCACTGCTGCCTGTCACAGTGACATCCTGATCGGGCACTGTGATCAGCTATAGCACTGACCCAGGTGAGATAGTTCAGCACTTTACAAGGAGGGAACAGATGTTGTGGGTGACAGATGCTGGAGGTAGGCCAAGACTGTTGGCCAGAGTAACGTGGAGATTTACTGCACTCTGCATGCCCATCCTCTCCCTGACATCAGGGGAAGGAAGTGGCCCTGGGGTGTGTGTAGGTATGCCAGATGTCAGTGTATGCATAAGTAAGTATGCCTGTGTAGTGGGAGGTGTAGGGGCGTTAAGCTGGAGGACTTAAAACAGGCACAAAAGCACATAGATACCTCTGATTATACCGCACCAAATGCTGATAATATCATGCTGTAGCTGCACTTTACAGAAGATGATGCAGATGTCATCATTGGTTGGTGGGTTCATTAAATCAATCCATCATATCATAACCACACTGTGCATATGATGTACTGAATCAGTAACACCAGGAAGACATCTCCATGTTAGGAGTAGAGTTGAAGTTAACAGAATATGTCCAGCACTGTGGTGTGTAGCCCATAAATAATAATTGTGCACATTACCAGAACAACATACTGTCAACTGCAAGATCATTTTGCTGCTTGTAGCGTATGCTCATCCTGTACAGTGTTGTAGTAGATCCGTCTCTTCAGTGTTCACTGCAACAAAAGTAAGACATTGCATTAATATTACAGACGTTTGGGGGCTGAAATCTCACTTCGCTGCGGACAATTTCCCTTTGCATAAGATTCTTGTGATTATGTCAATGATGATCAATAACTGCATCATAACACAGCCGCTCTATACAGAAGATGTACTTGCTCTCATTGGTCATTGAGGTAATACGTCACACAATGTACAGATATAGCAAGGATTATTTCTCCCACTTGTGCATTATGGCATTATGATGGGAAATGTTGTGAGATTCTGCATTATCAGCATCACTGAATCTTTTGGAAATTAAGTGATATTCTATGTTTTAATGCAATATTATGGGTGATCAGCCGGTAAAATAATAATAGCTTGCTGTATCTGTAGCCATGCTCTACCCATGATGTGCTGAACCAATGACTGCAGAGAGATTCAGAGTGCTAAACATGACTGGAACGCATCTCTGAATAATGGGCAGCAAAGCAGTGCAGAATAGGAGGTGAAAGTATTTAAAATGGAAGATCCTTAGCAGCTGTGTGGAGAGTAGACAGTACAGACTGACCAAGTAAATGGTAAAAGGAGTAACTTCAACATTACTTGGCTTTGTTCTCCACATTGAAGCTTTCCTCCTCTTTAAATCACTAATACTGATGCCATGTGTAACCTGTACTGAGAGTTATATAATCTACTGGCCTAGATGAAACCATATGATGCAAACAGGATCCATCCCACTCCAGATTCATAGAATTGAACCACCTCAACCTTTCATAACAATCACATAGAACTGCAGCTGTGCGCTACTGCACATGTTCTTGTTATGAATGGTAGTAGATGTGGTCCTTGGGTCTTTACTTCATACTGTAGCCACACTCTACTCATGATGTATTGAATCAACGAAAACTTGCATGGTTCAGATCACAGGAAGGGGTAGAGTAGAGATGAAAATATTCAATGTGAAACCCGTAGCAGCCGGATTGTGTGGAGTCAATAAAACGACAAATACTGGGGGGCGTGGCCAGGGGTCTGAGCGTGCTAGTCGCAGCTTGCTCTGCTCCTAAGGAAACCGACACCTATATCCGATCAAACCCGAAGATCGGGAGGCAAGACACCCCAAAACACACTTGCCACGGTGTGGCACAAGTTACAACACCTTTGGGCTCTCCCCAGCGTAATTGGAACTGGCCCCGCGGCTGCCAAATCGATCGCAGGTTCCCCCTCTGCCTCCAAGCTGATCCCAAGATGGCCGCCGGGACCGGGAGGCTGCATTAGAAACAGCCGATTCCGGACTCACGGAAGGAGGTAAGGGGTGTCCCTGCGCTTCACCGATCTAGGCGGAGGTGCGCCGTTGCAGTCGGGGGGTCGCCGCTCGCCCCCCCTCACATAACCCTCTCTAATAAACTTATCCCCACACGCCCGTGCCCTGCCGGAGTAGCAAGATGGCGCCGGCTAAAGTGTGAGGCGCCGACAGCTGCCGATCGGAGGCGCGGCGGAACCGGAGTGGGTGCCTTCCCTTGTGGCTCCAGGGCCCTGTGAGCTCCGTGGGAGGAAGGGGGGGACGATCCACCCAGAGGGGGGAAGACTTACCACTCAGCGCGGCCCTGTTTGAGTGGTGGCCGGCGGCCATCTTGGTTCACCCATCTGGCACATCACTGCTGGGAGTAGCCGGCGGCCATCTTGGTTCACCCATCTGGCACATCAGTGCTGGGAGTAGCCGGCGGCCATCTTGGTCCACCCAACCAACACAGACACTGTTAAGAGATGGTTGGCGGCCACCTTGCTCCTCCCAAACAGCACAAACTGCATTTAAGTAAATAAAAGATAAAGTGACACTGAAAATAAAGAGCTGGAAGAAAGTGTTAATGAAAATTCACCCACTCTCCCTCCCCTACAAACCATTTTCACTGGGAGTCCCAACATCCTCCATTAACTTTCCACTGGGCCCAGTACAGTCTCTAAAATCGGCCCAGATGAGAAGGGGGAGAGCAAAATCACATGGAACAAAGGCTCAATTAAAAGCAACCATGGAACCGCTTCCAATGTTTGTGTGATCAGGTCTCCATAGGAATGAGGGGGCTTATTCCAATTTAACTTTTCTCTTTTTTTTTTTTTTTTTTTTTGTGCTACATCACCTTAATATATTCAGCTCTATTCAAAGTCAAAAAACTTACCAAGAAAAAACAACAAACATGCCATCCACTAAACAAAAAAAACCGGTGGCCAGACGTGAGGCATCCCTTTTCTTCAAAAAACAAAATACCAAAGATCAAGAAGCGTCTACCGCAGGCGGAGACGCAGATTCAGATCTAGACTCTGGAGAAGAGACGGACGCTCCACTTACCCGCAAAGAAATGATGGGGTTTGTACAAGAACTAAAAAGCTCTTTCCACTCTGAGATGCAGAGCTTCCGCCGCAGCATCAGAGAGGAGATTGCGTCCATAGGTGACCGCATTGTGGACTTGGAGGAGAAAGTGGATAACACCGCCCTTGCACAGGAGACCCAAATGCGAGACATCGAGGAATTAAAAACTCAAGTCAAAACTATCTTCGAAAAACTGGAAGATACGGAGAACCGGTCAAGACGCAATAACCTGCGGATCAGAGGTATCCCGGAAGAAGTGGACAATGCCCAATTGGATGCTTATCTCACTCGGCTTTTCATGTCCCTGCTACCCGAAACATCGGATGAAAAACTTCAGATGGACAGAGCCCATAGGCTTCCTAGGCCGAAAGGCCTAGACCCAGCAAAGCCACGAGATGTGATCACTCGCCTACACTATTTCCGTATTAAAGAAGAAATACTGAGAGCCGCTAGAACCACCCCAAAGATAGAGCAGGATAATGTTCCACTCCTCATCTTCCCGGACTTGGCTCAAACCACGCTGAATAAACGGAGAATGTTCACGCAGATCACCAACTCACTGCGGAACAATAAAATCCGCTATCGCTGGGGTTTCCCGTGCAAAATTTTGTTCACTCATCAAGAGACGATGTACATCCTACTCTCACCTGAAGAAGGAGTGGAAAAACTACGATCATTGGGCTTACTCGAACCAGAGGATCCGGAGGCCTCTCAAAAGCCTCGTCATTCACCTAAGGCACAACGCCAGGCATGGGTGAAAACACCAACCTCTGGGCGAGCAAAGACCCAACCCACTTGAAGAACTAGAGCTGGATACTTATTTAACACCCATTTAAGATGGCAGACAAGCCACAACGTGGTCTGGACTTAAGGTACTCACCGAGACGTGGCCCACTCCAGTAACCCACCTAAAATCTAACCAACATTTGAGGTACCTGGAACACATCGACCAACTCGGTCAAGCCACAATGACCACGACAAGTCCCAAAATCTAGGTTATTTCCTTGTTCATAGTGAAACTATTCTCCCAAGTTACCCACAAGTTCGAATCATTCAAAGTTGGACAATCAGTTTGAACTAACCCGAACACTTAAAAGGACTGACATACAATGTTTGTTTGGAACTGTTTTCTAGACAAAATTATATTTGTAATATAAGTTTATATGTTGTCTATAATAGAATTGGTCTCCAAAAGTTCAGCTACCAATTCTCTATTACAGGTTAAAATATTAAAGGTTACGTTTTAGGTAATTTTTCCATGTTATTTATCCCTCTCCCCCTGTAAAATACGAATGCAGAGTCTGCCAAACTATAGTTGCCAGTCAACCCTACTCAATGCCTTTAAAATTGAGAAAAGACATGTTGCTGTAAACAGTTATAACGTTTAATGCCCCCCATTCTTGCTTTTACTTCCCTGATGTGTAAGATCACACACACAACCCACCCCGTACTCTATGGGGTGATTTTGTTTTCCCTCTTCGAAAGTTTAGCTCCTAAACAACGGAGCACTGCGACGTCAAGCCGCTGGGCCACTGCCCGCCCCCCTCACGTTCATTTAACCTGTGAGTGCGAGAGACTTGCACCACAGGTCCTACCATGGCTGGTCCCCCCAAACAATGTTTGGAAGCCGGGGTCCTCGGTTTACCCCTCCCCTCCCTCTCTATCCCTCCCCTCCTCCAAGTTTTGCAAGCATTTGCCACTACCATGTAATAATATGTATATCTCTCGTTGTATATGTTCCCATACCAGATTGTTTCCAAAGACGGATGTACCGACTCTTCAGCTGTATGTAAGTTATCACTCTGTTCATTTGTATTATAGAACCTTGAACCACTACCATGCCGATTAATATAATATCCCAAAACACCAAGGGCTTAAATACCCCCCGAAAGAGACGTATTGCTCTCTCGGAAGCCAAAAGACTGGCAGGAGATATAATCTTGCTACAAGAAACTCATTTGAAAAAAGAGGATCAGTCGCTGCTGTTCAGCAATGACTACCCCCTAATCTACCACTCATCAGCTCCCTCGAAAAAAAATGGCGTAGCAACACTTTTCCATAAAAATTTAAACTTCAAAGTAGACAAAATTAAAAATGATCACGCTGGGAGAATTCTAATTATTACAGGGTCACTGGACTCCACTGATATAACAATAGTCAACACCTATGCCCCCAATGAAAATCAAGAGTCCTTTTTCCAGGAACTAACAAATTTAATTCTCTCTGTCCAGAAAGGTCTTTTAATTTTAGCAGGAGATCTAAACGCAATTATGGACCCAAATCTAGATAAATCTCCCAGTCCCCCCCCGCCACAAAAAATAGCCCCCCCCACTCGGGGACTTGTATCTATGACCAAGGATCTATTGTTGGTAGACTCCTGGAGATTAGTCAATAGCAATGTAAAGGATTTCTCCTTTTTCTCTCACCCCCATAATAGCTATTCTCGAATTGACTATATCCTAATAGACCAACAAATTAGCAATAATATTTCCTCAGCAGTAATTGCCCCCTCTGCTTGGTCAGACCACTCTACGCTTATAACCAAATTGGCTGGCCTCACGTCCAAAAATAAAACAAGGTCGTGGTCCCTGAATGAATCCCTACTACTGAACCCACAAAATCTCCAACTAATAGAAAAAGAACTGGCCCAATACTTTGAATTAAACAATACCCCAGAGGTTTCCTCTTTTACCCTTTGGGAGGCCCACAAATCAGTGATAAGAGGCAAACTGATTGCCCTGGCTTCTCAGAAAAAAAAAGAAAAAACAAAACAAATTGAAACACTAACACAAAAATTATCAGAACTAGAATCTACCCACAAGTCAAATCCATCTCGGAAAAATTATAGGCAGATAATCTCAGTGAGGGGCGAACTAAACCTTTTGTTAGTGTCAAACGCAGAAAGAGCTATAAGATGGAGCCAACAGAAGTACTATGAAAAAAGTAATAAAGCAGATAGAATGTTGGCACGCAAATTAAAGCAAAAACAAGCTAAGGCTAAAATTCACAACATCTACACTAAAAATGGCTCAGTATCTCACAACCCCAAAATCATAAGCGATGCATTTAGGGACTACTACACATCCCTTTACAATCTACCAGGCCCAGTGGGAGACTCGGCTAAAGAGAAAAGAGCAATAAAAATTCGAAATTATCTAGCAAAATGCCGACTCCCTACTCTAGACCCAAACGACATCACAAACCTTGAAAAAACTATAGAGCCCCTGGAAATTATGGAAGCAATAAAATCCCTGAAAATTGGGAAGGCCCCTGGTCCGGATGGATTCTCTAATCTTTATTACAAGAAATATTCCACAACTCTCCTCCCATTTCTTACCAAAGTCTTCAATGAGATGACACAAGGCGCACCCCCTCCTAGAGACATGCTTCAAGCTACCATAGTGGTAATCCCCAAAGAGGGGAAAGATCCCCTACTGTGCTCTAGCTACAGACCTATTTCGCTATTAAATACAGATTTAAAACTATACGCAAAGATTCTGGCCAATAGATTAAATAGTATCCTCCCTAAATTGATTCATCCGGACCAGGTGGGGTTTGTCCTGGGCAGACAAGCCCTTGATAACACAAGGAGGACAGTGAATCTAATACACGTAGCAAATCTCACGAAGTGCCCATCTCTATTACTTTCTTTAGACGCTGAAAAAGCGTTCGATCGATTAGATTGGCAGTTTATGTCAGCTACGCTTTCGCAGATGGGATTCACAGCCAAAATTTTAAATAGTATAAACACACTATACTCCACACCAACGGCCACTGTAAGGACGAACAGCTCTCTGTCTGACCCCTTTCCAATATTAAATGGAACCAGGCAGGGTTGTCCGCTCTCACCTTTATTGTTTGCCTTAGCCATAGAACCATTAGCATGCCAGATAAGGATGAACCCCAATATTGCGGGTATTTCTGTTGGCCAGGAAGAATTCAAAATAGCTCTTTTTGCGGACGATATTCTATTGACACTTTCAAAACCCCTCACATCCCTCCCTAACCTTTTCCATGTATTATCAGAATTCGGCTCACTTTCAGGTTATAAAATTAATCATTCCAAATCCATGGCCCTTAGTTTAAACCTCCCTAAAGAATTAGTAAAATTACTCCAACTAAATTTTGACTTTAAATGGAATGCGAACCATATTAAATATCTAGGGGTGCAACTAACAAAACATTATTCGACCCTATACAACGCAAATTTTAAACCCTTTTTTGAGCAGATAGTCAAGGACTTAGCCAATTGGAACCCATATATAATATCCTGGTTTGGGAGAATAACCACTATTAAAATGAACATTTTACCTCGACTCCTCTACCTCTTCCAAACCCTCCCGGTTAAAATCTGTCAGAAAGATCTAAACAATATTCAGAAGAAAATTTTGAAATTTGTCTGGCAAAACAGGCGACCTAGAGTCCGCAAAGATATTCTTTATAAGTCCAAATTAGAAGGAGGCTTAGCTCTTCCGAACTTACAAAACTACTATAGAGCAGCTCAATTAGGGCAACTTGTTAGCTGGCATTCAAACCCAACCGAAAGGAGGTGGGTCGAGATAGAGGATTTGATCTGTTCCCCATGCAAAATAAAAAATCTTCTCTGGCTCAACAAAAAGTCTAGACCACCCGAGAGTCTCAAGAACCCGGTGATATCCTTTGCCTGTAATCTTTGGGACTCCCTCAAATCCAAGTTTCAACTAACTGGTTCCCCTTCCCTCATGCAACCCCTATTCTCGGACCCCTCCCTTCCTTTTTACACAGAAAACCCACTCTCCCATACCTGGGTTCAAAAAGGACTCACGAGAGTCAAGGATATTCTCACTCAAGGGAAAGTCCCCCCATTCGCTTCTTTACAAACGAATTATGACATCCCCACGGCCGACTTTTTCAGATTTCTCCAGGTTAGGCATTATATCCAATCAGTCTACAAATCAGGTCAACCCCAGGCTTTGACTTTATTTGAAGACTGGTGTCTACACCAGCCCCATATGAAGGGCATTACCTCCAGAGTATATCAAAGTTTATCCTCTATCAAGAGCAACCAAACCCCCGATAACTATATGGTATCCTGGGAAAAAGATTTTAATGTCTGTATAGATCTCGATATTTGGAAAGACATCTGGGAAGCTGCCTCCAAAAATTCATCGTGCGTTGTAATAAAAGAGAATATTTACAAGTTAATATACAGATGGTACATGACTCCTGCCAGACTGCACTCTTTTCTCCCAGGGGTCTCCCCACTATGCTGGCGTGGTTGTGGCGAAGTTGGGGATATTCTGCATATATTCTGGTCATGTCCCAAAATCCAACAAACTTGGACAGAAGTGTTCACCTTAATACACAAGATCCTAGATATCACTGTCCCACATGACCCAGTATATATACACTGGCGACACACTTTATTCGAGCTCGGCTAGTCCCACGAATTCGGGTATACCCGGGTGTATTGAGGTTTGTGACTGTTTTCTGCCCGAGTGCATTGGGTTATATTCCAGCAAGGATTGAAGCATTTTATTCCCGCTGGCTGCAATACTGCACAGTATATATATATATACTGCATTACAATTCATGAATTTATGCCATCTGGTAGACACGTGAAGCATTGCAGCCTATTAAATCCTAATCATTATCATTTAACAGATCAGCCGCCCATCAGCCAGGCATGAACCCAGGCTGGGAAGGCAAACGCAACGGGGCTTGTCAGAGGTGAGGAGCGGCGCATTCCAGGTATCTGCCAGGTACATACTGGGTATTTGCTCGAATAAAGTGTGTCGGTGCAGTATTGTTAGGCAAGCCAATAGCCAATATTCCCCGAAAAAAAGCTAGAGTACTAACCCAAATGTTAAATGCTACACGGTGTACAATTGCCAAAAATTGGAAACAACCTGCCCCCCCATCCTTAAACCAAATAAACAATAAAATTTGGCATATAGTTTATATGGAAAAACTCTCAGCCTATCTGAATGGCTCGACCTCACAATTCTCTGAGATTTGGGCTCCTTGGTTTCGCCATGCAGGTATATCCCCATACATAGATTAGAATACTTGGAACAGAGTGATATATGTGACAGTTAAATTGTTGTGTACAATGCTATATTTTTACAAATGCTATCCCTTCCCCCCCCTCCCCTATCCCCCCTTTTATATGTTATATGTTTTGTTAATTTTTCTTTTGTATGAAAAAAAATGTTTAATAAAAATTTAAGTAAAAAAAAAAAAAAACGACAAATACTAAATGGTAAATGAGAAATATACACATTGCTTATCTGTCTCTGTGTAGTAATTTTCCTTCTCTTCAACTGTCCTTCAAATTTTCTCTTTTGCAAGAAAAGGAACACATGGCTTCAATATTCACTTCTGTTCTGCAGTCATCCCTCCTGAAATAAAAGTTAAGCATTGCATTGTTATTATGATAATACATACAATAAACCTTGCTCCAAACCATTTGATGCAAAGCAAATCCACCTCCCACCCACAGCTGTGCTCCTTCTAGAGCATGCATGTCAAACTCCAGTCCTCGAGGGTCCCAAACAGGCCAGGTTTTCAGTAGGGATATCCTGAAAACCTGGCCTGTTTGCGGCCCTCGAGGACTGGAGTTTGACATCCTTGTTCTTGAGCTTCTACCACGCAAGTCATCCATGTGAGTGACACTGTACTGCAGTCCTGGTCTGCACACAATCTACTGAATCAATGACATCACACTGTAAAGGCAATCTACAAGATGTATTAGTTGTCCACACTTCCGAAATGTTACTTTTATGTCCAAATCACTTATTCCCATGACCTGATATTTGTATTTGTTATTTATAGGATTGTCACAAAGAGTTGATGAGGTCACCAAATGATAGTATGTAGAGAGAAAGAGAGATCTCAGAACAGAGCCCTGATGTATACCCACAGACAGATCAATAGAAGACGAAGACATGTTAGCAACAGAGATGGAGAATGTGTGACAGGAAAGTTATGATGAAAACCAGGATAGAACTGTGTTACGGATACCAAGAGAGAGTTTAGAATATGAAGGAGGAGAGTGATTGAGAGCATCAAACGCAGCAGATAGATCAAGTAGGATTAGTAGGGAAAAGTGACCTTGGGAATTTGCTTTAAGCACAGTCTGTAGAACGAGCTGTACGAAAGGCAGGTTGTAAAGGATCCAGGAGGGAATGTGATTTAAGAATGTTGACATTCTAGCAATTAGGAGACAAACAGCAGGAGGGATACAGGGCGGTAGTTAGTAAGGCACATAGGGTGTAGGTTGTTTCTGAGAAAAGGGTGACCACTACAGGCTTAAAGTAAGAGGGTAAAGAGCCAGAGAATAGGGAGGAATTGAAGATGTGGGTGAGAGTGGGGACTAAGAGATGCAGTAAGGTGTGAGGGGATACGATCTAGAGGGCATGTGGTAGAGGGAGAAGAGAAGATGATTTGCTTCCAGCTCTGTAAGAGAAGAAAAAGAGTCAAATGCAGAAGGAGAATTAGGTAGAAGGAGAGAAGGGGGAAGGGACAGAAGGAATCTCCTTGTGGGTGGCATCCACCTTGCCTCTGAAGTAGTCAAATGCTTGAGGAGAAGTGAAGGAAGGATGGCAAGTGTGAGGAGAAGGTTAGTGGAGGGAGTCAAATACAGGGAAAAAAAGACAGCGTAAATTAAATTTGAGTGTTGATGAATGTGAAAAAAAAGTAGTGTGGTTTGGCCCCAGAGAGCAGCTTTATACAGGACTGGAGACATTTTTACTGTAGAAAAATCAAATATCAATTGTGTGATTTCCTTCATAGGCATTAAGAACAGCGAGTGGAAGTGTGATGAACATGTTTGGGAATTTAGCCAAGGGTGTGGGCTAGAGGGACAAGTGTGTCAGAGCCTAGAGGGGGCATATAGATAGGAGGATAGCATTGTAAGAGTTAATAAGATTGTTAGTTTAAGCGGAAAGAGAGAGAGAGCAGAGAGGTTAGAGTAGATGTCAGAGGAGAGTTTAATTAAGCAGAGGCAAATCAGTGGGACAGGTAAGATGGGGTGAGGGGAATGACTGATTGTGAATGATGAGAGCAGAAGAGGTCATGTACAACTAGAGCCTTGTTAGTCAGAGAACGGACATTCCAGATGGCATAGGAGAAGGGAAGAGAAAAGTAAGGAAAGGAATGTGGATTACATTAGATAGGTTAACACTCTTAGCAGGGAGGCCCGATGTGTATATGAGCAGGTTCAAGATTATAAGAGATATCCCACACATCAGCAAACATAGAAGGAGACACAGAGATAGGTGTAGAGAGAGACAGAGATAGCTCTATGTAGAGAGAGAGGGACGTAGAGAGAATGAGACAGATAGGCGCAGAGAGAGGGGGCGCAGAGAGAGGAGGCGCCAAAAGAGGGGGCGCAGAGAGAGGGGGCACAGAGAATAGGATATTAAAGAGTGCTTTTCATTGAGCAGTGCAGAAATAGCTGCAATAGAGGTCTGTACAAATGGTGCAGTGTGTAGACACATGCAAAGGTAGGGGAAGGAAAGAGGAGAACATGTGGATAAAAGCAGGAGTGTGGAAGTTAGAGAAATTAGAAAAGTTTAACAGAGGAGTGAGGAAACAGCCAGCAGAAAGAACAAGAGAGAGGTTACATTGGGATGACGTTCTGTGGTAAAGAGAAAATGCTAGGAGAGAGCTTTCAAATATTAGAGGACATGAATTGAGGGAGCAAATGTATAAATCAAAACCTGAGGGGGAGGTATAGCACGAAAGCTTGCACAGCAGATTATAGTCTTAATGTTGCGTGTACCTGTCAGGGTATTCAAGAAGTTAAATTCTCACAAGTGCAGAGTTCATGATGAAATGCTGAATCTAGTCCCCCTCCAATTTAATTTTAATATAACTTTTCCATTCTTCATTACTGCAAAAAGCAAACAAAACAAAACCACATTGCATTACTATTTTCAAAATGGATTGAATGGCATATTCAACAGTGACTGTGTGATGCCAATATTCCCCACTCACTCGTAGTGAAGCACATATTGTACTAGTGTTGAAAGTAGGCCGGTAGAGTCAGGTACGCAGTACTGATAAAACAATAAGTGCCCGTCGTAAGTACCAGCTCCGCAACAGTGCGGGCATCACATTAGTGACGTGGATGAACATATATGGATAAGCCCATATTAAGGCATCACGTGACCAGAGCCGTCACTGACTGGGTATACGTAAAGACGCAGGGAGATGCAAGGAAAGGGAGGGAGAGAGACAGGGAGAAGATGTGAAACGGAGGAAGGCACGGATGGAGGGAGTTCTTCCGAGCTTCTGCGGGCCTCTCTCTTTCACTGGTGCATGCCGGGAGCTGGTCCCAACATCCACAAAGTGTGTGTGTATTATTGGTTGTATTTTATGGGGGTAGGAGGGTAGTGTGTATATTGTGTGTGTGGGAGTATTATATTGTGTGTAGAGGTGCAGAGGAGAGTACTAGATTGTGTATCTTGTGTAAGGGTGTTGTGTATATTGTGTTTGGAGCTATAATATTATTGGGGAGATTAGTATTGAGGAGGTATTATAGTGTGTATTGTGGGGAGTATTAGTGTGTGTATTGTTTGTGGGTGACAGATGCTGGGGGTATGCAGCAATCCCTGCACTGAGGTCCGAGGCGGCTCTGCATCGCTCGCACGCACTGTGGATGACCAAGCATGTGCCCATGATAATCATGGCCTTAGAGGGATGAGTGTGTCAGAGCCTAGAAGGGGCATATATATGATGGAGGAGGGAGGAGGAGGAGGGAGGAGGAGGAGATTATAGCATTGTAAAAGTTAACAAGATAGTTAGTTTAAGCAGAAAGTGAGGAGAGGTTAGAGATAAGGGTAGATGTCAGAGGAGAGAGTTCAATTAAGCTGAGGTATCGAGTAGGACAGGGGTGAGGGGAATGAGAGGTGGTGGATGATGAGAGCAGAAGAGGTCATGTACAAATAGACCTTGTTAGTCAGAGAGCAGTCATTCCAGAGGGCACGTGAGAAGTGAAGAGTAAAGTGAGACATGGAATGTGGATTACATTAGATGGGTTAATACGCTTAGCAGGGAGGTGGAGAGAGAGAGGCAAGAGGCAGAGAGTGGTGCAGGGGTTGAGGAAGAGATGTTGCATGTACCTTATCAGAACATTAAAGAACATCAATTCACACTGGTGCAGAGTTGATGATGAATCCAGTTCACCTCCAATTCAATTTTAACAGAAATGTTTCATTCTTCATTACTGAAAAAAAAGAAAAGTAAAAAACATTTCATTACTATTTTCAAAATGGATTGAATTCCCCCAACAATGACTATGTGTTACCAATATATCCCTCTCAGTCCCACTGCAGCATATACTGTACCAGTGTGAAAGTAGGAAGGTACACAGTACCGGTAAAACAATACGTGCCGGTACTATGCACCATATGAATTATAAGGGGATGTAAATCTCCCAGTCTCTCTCCATATCCGCAACAGAGCGGGCTCCGGTCAGTGGCATGGATGCCCATATATGGGTATGCTCATATTTGGGCATCCCATGTCACTGACCGGAGCCGGCTCTGAGTATAGGGATATATGCGGAGACGCACAGGTGCAAGGAAATGGGAGGAGGCACGGTGAGAAACAGGGAGAGACCACAGGAAGATAGAGGGCAACAACTTCCACAAGGTACTTGTATGGGTATAATTGTTTGTATTTTGTGCAGAGGGGGTAATTTCAGATAAAATACAATTCTCCACCCTCTACGAAACAATTCCACTTTGTTCAGTAAGCCAGAAAGTCTTGGTCCCATGTGGACTGAATTTAATGCAAATAAGGTCCTTAATACACAAGTAAAGAATAAAGTTACTTATTCTCTACTGTAAGAAGTGCCACATTGCCCACTATTTGGGTCCTGTGCCCAGATTGTGACCATGCATGGCAGAGGTGAGATTCCCCCAACTCCAATTTGCTACACTCTCCAAGAGAGATAATTGTGATCAGAGGTGGAACTAGGGGAGGGTGTGAGCAGGGTCACTGCCCAGGGAGTAACCTGACTGGGGGCACGGAAATCTCATTTAGTGCATATGTTGCGGCACTGCATTGATTGACCGGTCAATCTGCACTGCTGCCTGTCACAGTGACATCCTGATCGGGCACTGTGATCAGCTATAGCACTGACCCAGGTGAGATAGTTCAGCACTTTACAAGGAGGGAACAGATGTTGTGGGTGACAGATGCTGGAGGTAGGCCAAGACTGTTGGCCAGAGTAACGTGGAGACTTACTGCACTCTGCATGCCCATCCTCTCCCTGACATCAGGGGAAGGAAGTGGCCCTGGGGTGTGTGTAGGTATGCCAGATGTCAGTGTATGCATAAGTAAGTATGCCTGTGTAGTGGGAGGTGTAGGGGCGTTAAGCTGGAGGACTTAAAACAGGCACAAAAGCACATAGATACCTCTGATTATACCGCACCAAATGCTGATAATATCATGCTGTAGCTGCACTTTACAGAAGATGATGCAGATGTCATCATTGGTTGGTGGGTTCATTAAATCAATCCATCATATCATAACCACACTGTGCATATGATGTACTGAATCAGTAACACCAGGAAGACATCTCCATGTTAGGAGTAGAGTTGAAGTTAACAGAATATGTCCAGCACTGTGGTGTGTAGCCCATAAATAATAATTGTGCACATTACCAGAACAACATACTGTCAACTGCAAGATCATTTTGCTGCTTGTAGCGTATGCTCATCCTGTACAGTGTTGTAGTAGATCCGTCTCTTCAGTGTTCACTGCAACAAAAGTAAGACATTGCATTAATATTACAGACGTTTGGGGGCTGAAATCTCACTTCGCTGCGGACAATTTCCCTTTGCATAAGATTCTTGTGATTATGTCAATGATGATCAATAACTGCATCATAACACAGCCGCTCTATACAGAAGATGTACTTGCTCTCATTGGTCATTGAGGTAATACGTCACACAATGTACAGATATAGCAAGGATTATTTCTCCCACTTGTGCATTATGGCATTATGATGGGAAATGTTGTGAGATTCTGCATTATCAGCATCACTGAATCTTTTGGAAATTAAGTGATATTCTATGTTTTAATGCAATATTATGGGTGATCAGCCGGTAAAATAATAATAGCTTGCTGTATCTGTAGCCATGCTCTACCCATGATGTGCTGAACCAATGACTGCAGAGAGATTCAGAGTGCTAAACATGACTGGAACGCATCTCTGAATAATGGGCAGCAAAGCAGTGCAGAATAGGAGGTGAAAGTATTTAAAATGGAAGATCCTTAGCAGCTGTGTGGAGAGTAGACAGTACAGACTGACCAAGTAAATGGTAAAAGGAGTAACTTCAACATTACTTGGCTTTGTTCTCCACATTGAAGCTTTCCTCCTCTTTAAATCACTAATACTGATGCCATGTGTAACCTGTACTGAGAGTTATATAATCTACTGGCCTAGATGAAACCATATGATGCAAACAGGATCCATCCCACTCCAGATTCATAGAATTGAACCACCTCAACCTTTCATAACAATCACATAGAACTGCAGCTGTGCGCTACTGCACATGTTCTTGTTATGAATGGTAGTAGATGTGGTCCTTGGGTCTTTACTTCATACTGTAGCCACCCTCTACTCATGATGTATTGAATCAACGAAAACCTGCATGGTTCAGATCACAGGAAGGGGTAGAGTAGAGATGAAAATATTCAATGTGAAACCCGTAGCAGCCGGATTGTGTGGAGTCAATAAAACGACAAATACTAAATGGTAAATGAGAAATATACACATTGCTTATCTGTCTCTGTGTAGTAATTTTCCTTCTCTTCAACTGTCCTTCAAATTTTCTCTTTTGCAAGAAAAGGAACACATGGCTTCAATATTCACTTCTGTTCTGCAGTCATCCCTCCTGAAATAAAAGTTAAGCATTGCATTGTTATTATGATAATACATACAATAAACCTTGCTCCAAACCATTTGATGCAAAGCAAATCCACCTCCCACCCACAGCTGTGCTCCTTCTAGAGCATGCATGTCAAACTCCAGTCCTCGAGGGTCCCAAACAGGCCAGGTTTTCAGTAGGGATATCCTGAAAACCTGGCCTGTTTGCGGCCCTCGAGGACTGGAGTTTGACATCCTTGTTCTTGAGCTTCTACCACGCAAGTCATCCATGTGAGTGACACTGTACTGCAGTCCTGGTCTGCACACAATCTACTGAATCAATGACATCACACTGTAAAGGCAATCTACAAGATGTATTAGTTGTCCACACTTCCGAAATGTTACTTTTATGTCCAAATCACTTATTCCCATGACCTGATATTTGTATTTGTTATTTATAGGATTGTCACAAAGAGTTGATGAGGTCACCAAATGATAGTATGTAGAGAGAAAGAGAGATCTCAGAACAGAGCCCTGATGTATACCCACAGACAGATCAATAGAAGACGAAGACATGTTAGCAACAGAGATGGAGAATGTGTGACAGGAAAGTTATGATGAAAACCAGGATAGAACTGTGTTACGGATACCAAGAGAGAGTTTAGAATATGAAGGAGGAGAGTGATTGAGAGCATCAAACGCAGCAGATAGATCAAGTAGGATTAGTAGGGAAAAGTGACCTTGGGAATTTGCTTTAAGCACAGTCTGTAGAACGAGCTGTACGAAAGGCAGGTTGTAAAGGATCCAGGAGGGAATGTGATTTAAGAATGTTGACATTCTAGCAATTAGGAGACAAACAGCAGGAGGGATACAGGGCGGTAGTTAGTAAGGCACATAGGGTGTAGGTTGTTTCTGAGAAAAGGGTGACCACTACAGGCTTAAAGTAAGAGGGTAAAGAGCCAGAGAATAGGGAGGAATTGAAGATGTGGGTGAGAGTGGGGACTAAGAGATGCAGTAAGGTGTGAGGGGATACGATCTAGAGGGCATGGGTTAATACGCTTAGCAGGGAGGTGGAGAGAGAGAGGCAAGAGGCAGAGAGTGGTGCAGGGGTTGAGGAAGAGATGTTGCATGTACCTTATCAGAACATTAAAGAACATCAATTCACACTGGTGCAGAGTTGATGATGAATCCAGTTCACCTCCAATTCAATTTTAACAGAAATGTTTCATTCTTCATTACTGAAAAAAAAGAAAAGTAAAAAACATTTCATTACTATTTTCAAAATGGATTGAATTCCCCCAACAATGACTATGTGTTACCAATATATCCCTCTCAGTCCCACTGCAGCATATACTGTACCAGTGTGAAAGTAGGAAGGTACACAGTACCGGTAAAACAATACGTGCCGGTACTATGCACCATATGAATTATAAGGGGATGTAAATCTCCCAGTCTCTCTCCATATCCGCAACAGAGCGGGCTCCGGTCAGTGGCATGGATGCCCATATATGGGTATGCTCATATTTGGGCATCCCATGTCACTGACCGGAGCCGGCTCTGAGTATAGGGATATATGCGGAGACGCAGAGGTGCAAGGAAATGGGAGGAGGCACGGTGAGAAACAGGGAGAGACCACAGGAAGATAGAGGGCAACAACTTCCACAAGGTACTTGTATGGGTATAATTGTTTGTATTTTGTGCAGAGGGGGTAATTTCAGATAAAATACAATTCTCCACCCTCTACGAAACAATTCCACTTTGTTCAGTAAGCCAGAAAGTCTTGGTCCCATGTGGACTGAATTTAATGCAAATAAGGTCCTTAATACACAAGTAAAGAATAAAGTTACTTATTCTCTACTGTAAGAAGTGCCACATTGCCCACTATTTGGGTCCTGTGCCCAGATTGTGACCATGCATGGCAGAGGTGAGATTCCCCCAACTCCAATTTGCTACACTCTCCAAGAGAGATAATTGTGATCAGAGGTGGAACTAGGGGAGGGTGTGAGCAGGGTCACTGCCCAGGGAGTAACCTGACTGGGGGCACGGAAATCTCATTTAGTGCATATGTTGCGGCACTGCATTGATTGACCGGTCAATCTGCACTGCTGCCTGTCACAGTGACATCCTGATCGGGCACTGTGATCAGCTATAGCACTGACCCAGGTGAGATAGTTCAGCACTTTACAAGGAGGGAACAGATGTTGTGGGTGACAGATGCTGGAGGTAGGCCAAGACTGTTGGCCAGAGTAACGTGGAGACTTACTGCACTCTGCATGCCCATCCTCTCCCTGACATCAGGGGAAGGAAGTGGCCCTGGAGTGTGTGTAGGTATGCCAGATGTCAGTGTATGCATAAGTAAGTATGCCTGTGTAGTGGGAGGTGTAGGGGCGTTAAGCTGGAGGACTTAAAACAGGCACAAAAGCACATAGATACCTCTGATTATACCGCACCAAATGCTGATAATATCATGCTGTAGCTGCACTTTACAGAAGATGATGCAGATGTCATCATTGGTTGGTGGGTTCATTAAATCAATCCATCATATCATAACCACACTGTGCATATGATGTACTGAATCAGTAACACCAGGAAGACATCTCCATGTTAGGAGTAGAGTTGAAGTTAACAGAATATGTCCAGCACTGTGGTGTGTAGCCCATAAATAATAATTGTGCACATTACCAGAACAACATACTGTCAACTGCAAGATCATTTTGCTGCTTGTAGCGTATGCTCATCCTGTACAGTGTTGTAGTAGATCCGTCTCTTCAGTGTTCACTGCAACAAAAGTAAGACATTGCATTAATATTACAGACGTTTGGGGGCTGAAATCTCACTTCGCTGCGGACAATTTCCCTTTGCATAAGATTCTTGTGATTATGTCAATGATGATCAATAACTGCATCATAACACAGCCGCTCTATACAGAAGATGTACTTGCTCTCATTGGTCATTGAGGTAATACGTCACACAATGTACAGATATAGCAAGGATTATTTCTCCCACTTGTGCATTATGGCATTATGATGGGAAATGTTGTGAGATTCTGCATTATCAGCATCACTGAATCTTTTGGAAATTAAGTGATATTCTATGTTTTAATGCAATATTATGGGTGATCAGCCGGTAAAATAATAATAGCTTGCTGTATCTGTAGCCATGCTCTACCCATGATGTGCTGAACCAATGACTGCAGAGAGATTCAGAGTGCTAAACATGACTGGAACGCATCTCTGAATAATGGGCAGCAAAGCAGTGCAGAATAGGAGGTGAAAGTATTTAAAATGGAAGATCCTTAGCAGCTGTGTGGAGAGTAGACAGTACAGACTGACCAAGTAAATGGTAAAAGGAGTAACTTCAACATTACTTGGCTTTGTTCTCCACATTGAAGCTTTCCTCCTCTTTAAATCACTAATACTGATGCCATGTGTAACCTGTACTGAGAGTTATATAATCTACTGGCCTAGATGAAACCATATGATGCAAACAGGATCCATCCCACTCCAGATTCATAGAATTGAACCACCTCAACCTTTCATAACAATCACATAGAACTGCAGCTGTGCGCTACTGCACATGTTCTTGTTATGAATGGTAGTAGATGTGGTCCTTGGGTCTTTACTTCATACTGTAGCCACACTCTACTCATGATGTATTGAATCAACGAAAACTTGCATGGTTCAGATCACAGGAAGGGGTAGAGTAGAGATGAAAATATTCAATGTGAAACCCGTAGCAGCCGGATTGTGTGGAGTCAATAAAACGACAAATACTAAATGGTAAATGAGAAATATACACATTGCTTATCTGTCTCTGTGTAGTAATTTTCCTTCTCTTCAACTGTCCTTCAAATTTTCTCTTTTGCAAGAAAAGGAACACATGGCTTCAATATTCACTTCTGTTCTGCAGTCATCCCTCCTGAAATAAAAGTTAAGCATTGCATTGTTATTATGATAATACATACAATAAACCTTGCTCCAAACCATTTGATGCAAAGCAAATCCACCTCCCACCCACAGCTGTGCTCCTTCTAGAGCATGCATGTCAAACTCCAGTCCTCGAGGGTCCCAAACAGGCCAGGTTTTCAGTAGGGATATCCTGAAAACCTGGCCTGTTTGCTGCCCTCGAGGACTGGAGTTTGACATCCTTGTTCTTGAGCTTCTACCACGCAAGTCATCCATGTGAGTGACACTGTACTGCAGTCCTGGTCTGCACACAATCTACTGAATCAATGACATCACACTGTAAAGGCAATCTACAAGATGTATTAGTTGTCCACACTTCCGAAATGTTACTTTTATGTCCAAATCACTTATTCCCATGACCTGATATTTGTATTTGTTATTTATAGGATTGTCACAAAGAGTTGATGAGGTCACCAAATGATAGTATGTAGAGAGAAAGAGAGATCTCAGAACAGAGCCCTGATGTATACCCACAGACAGATCAATAGAAGACGAAGACATGTTAGCAACAGAGATGGAGAATGTGTGACAGGAAAGTTATGATGAAAACCAGGATAGAACTGTGTTACGGATACCAAGAGAGAGTTTAGAATATGAAGGAGGAGAGTGATTGAGAGCATCAAACGCAGCAGATAGATCAAGTAGGATTAGTAGGAAAAAGTGACCTTGGGAATTTGCTTTAAGCACAGTCTGTAGAACGAGCTGTACGAAAGGCAGGTTGTAAAGGATCCAGGAGGGAATGTGATTTAAGAATGTTGACATTCTAGCAATTAGGAGACAAACAGCAGGAGGGATACAGGGCGGTAGTTAGTAAGGCACATAGGGTGTAGGTTGTTTCTGAGAAAAGGGTGACCACTACAGGCTTAAAGTAAGAGGGTAAAGAGCCAGAGAATAGGGAGGAATTGAAGATGTGGGTGAGAGTGGGGACTAATCGATGCAGTAAGGTGTGAGGGGATACGATCTAGAGGGCATGTGGTAGAGGGAGAAGAGAAGATGATTAGCTTCCAGCTCTGTAAGAGAAGAAAAGGAGTCAAATGCAGAAGGAGAATTAGGTAGAAGGAGAGAAGGGGGAAGGGACAGAAGGAATCTCCTTGTGGGTGGCATCCACCTTGCCTCTGAAGTAGTCAAATGCTTGAGGAGAAGTGAAGGAAGGATGGCAAGTGTGAGGAGAAGGTTAGTGGAGGGAGTCAAATACAGGGAAAAAAAGACAGCGTAAATTAAATTTGAGTGTTGATGAATGTGAAAAAAAAGTAGTGTGGTTTGGCCCCAGAGAGCAGCTTTATACAGGACTGGAGACATTTTTACTGTAGAAAAATCAAATATCAATTGTGTGATTTCCTTCATAGGCATTAAGAACAGCGAGTGGAAGTGTGATGAACATGTTTGGGAATTTAGCCAAGGGTGTGGGCTAGAGGGACAAGTGTGTCAGAGCCTAGAGGGGGCATATAGATAGGAGGATAGCATTGTAAGAGTTAATAAGATTGTTAGTTTAAGCGGAAAGAGAGAGAGAGCAGAGAGGTTAGAGTAGATGTCAGAGGAGAGTTTAATTAAGCAGAGGCAAATCAGTGGGACAGGTAAGATGGGGTGAGGGGAATGACTGATTGTGAATGATGAGAGCAGAAGAGGTCATGTACAACTAGAGCCTTGTTAGTCAGAGAACGGACATTCCAGATGGCATAGGAGAAGGGAAGAGAAAAGTAAGGAAAGGAATGTGGATTACATTAGATAGGTTAACACTCTTAGCAGGGAGGCCCGATGTGTATATGAGCAGGTTCAAGATTATAAGAGATATCCCACACATCAGCAAACATAGAAGGAGACACAGAGATAGGTGTAGAGAGAGACAGAGATAGCTCTATGTAGAGAGAGAGGGACGTAGAGAGAATGAGACAGATAGGCGCAGAGAGAGGGGGCGCAGAGAGAGGAGGCGCCAAAAGAGGGGGCGCAGAGAGAGGGGGCCCAGAGAATAGGATATTAAAGAGTGCTTTTCATTGAGCAGTGCAGAAATAGCTGCAATAGAGGTCTGTACAAATGGTGCAGTGTGTAGACACATGCAAAGGTAGGGGAAGGAAAGAGGAGAACATGTGGATAAAAGCAGGAGTGTGGAAGTTAGAGAAATTAGAAAAGTTTAACAGAGGAGTGAGGAAACAGCAAGCAGAAAGAACAAGAGAGAGGTTACATTGGGATGACGTTCTGTGGTAAAGAGAAAATGCTAGGAGAGAGCTTTCAAATATTAGAGGACATGAATTGAGGGAGCAAATGTATAAATCAAAACCTGAGGGGGAGGTATAGCACGAAAGCTTGCACAGCAGATTATAGTCTTAATGTTGCGTGTACCTGTCAGGGTATTCAAGAAGTTAAATTCTCACAAGTGCAGAGTTCATGATGAAATGCTGAATCTAGTCCCCCTCCAATTTAATTTTAATATAACTTTTCCATTCTTCATTACTGCAAAAAGCAAACAAAACAAAACCACATTGCATTACTATTTTCAAAATGGATTGAATGGCATATTCAACAGTGACTGTGTGATGCCAATATTCCCCACTCACTCGTAGTGAAGCACATATTGTACTAGTGTTGAAAGTAGGCCGGTAGAGTCAGGTACGCAGTACTGATAAAACAATAAGTGCCCGTCGTAAGTACCAGCTCCGCAACAGTGCGGGCATCACATTAGTGACGTGGATGAACATATATGGATAAGCCCATATTAAGGCATCACGTGACCAGAGCCGTCACTGACTGGGTATACGTAAAGACGCAGGGAGATGCAAGGAAAGGGAGGGAGAGAGACAGGGAGAAGATGTGAAACGGAGGAAGGCACGGATGGAGGGAGTTCTTCCGAGCTTCTGCGGGCCTCTCTCTTTCACTGGTGCATGCCGGGAGCTGGTCCCAACATCCACAAAGTGTGTGTGTATTATTGGTTGTATTTTATGGGGGTAGGAGGGTAGTGTGTATATTGTGTGTGTGGGAGTATTATATTGTGTGTAGAGGTGCAGAGGAGAGTACTAGATTGTGTATCTTGTGTAAGGGTGTTGTGTATATTGTGTTTGGAGCTATAATATTATTGGGGAGATTAGTATTGAGGAGGTATTATAGTGTGTATTGTGGGGAGTATTAGTGTGTGTATTGTTTGTGGGTGACAAATGCTGGGGGTATGCAGCAATCCCTGCACTGAGGTCCGAGGCGGCTCTGCATCGCTCGCACGCACTGTGGATGACCAAGCATGTGCCCATGATAATCATGGCCTTAGAGGGATGAGTGTGTCAGAGCCTAGAAGGGGCATATATATGATGGAGGAGGGAGGAGGAGGAGGGAGGAGGAGGAGATGATAGCATTGTAAAAGTTAACAAGATAGTTAGTTTAAGCAGAAAGTGAGGAGAGGTTAGAGATAAGGGTAGATGTCAGAGGAGAGAGTTCAATTAAGCTGAGGTATCGAGTAGGACAGGGGTGAGGGGAATGAGAGGTGGTGGATGATGAGAGCAGAAGAGGTCATGTACAAATAGACCTTGTTAGTCAGAGAGCAGTCATTCCAGAGGGCACGTGAGAAGTGAAGAGTAAAGTGAGACATGGAATGTGGATTACATTAGATGGGTTAATACGCTTAGCAGGGAGGTGGAGAGAGAGAGGCAAGAGGCAGAGAGTGGTGCAGGGGTTGAGGAAGAGATGTTGCATGTACCTTATCAGAACATTAAAGAACATCAATTCACACTGGTGCAGAGTTGATGATGAATCCAGTTCACCTCCAATTCAATTTTAACAGAAATGTTTCATTCTTCATTACTGAAAAAAAAGAAAAGTAAAAAACATTTCATTACTATTTTCAAAATGGATTGAATTCCCCCAACAATGACTATGTGTTACCAATATATCCCTCTCAGTCCCACTGCAGCATATACTGTACCAGTGTGAAAGTAGGAAGGTACACAGTACCGGTAAAACAATACGTGCCGGTACTATGCACCATATGAATTATAAGGGGATGTAAATCTCCCAGTCTCTCTCCATATCCGCAACAGAGCGGGCTCCGGTCAGTGGCATGGATGCCCATATATGGGTATGCTCATATTTGGGCATCCCATGTCACTGACCGGAGCCGGCTCTGAGTATAGGGATATATGCGGAGACGCAGAGGTGCAAGGAAATGGGAGGAGGCACGGTGAGAAACAGGGAGAGACCACAGGAAGATAGAGGGCAACAACTTCCACAAGGTACTTGTATGGGTATAATTGTTTGTATTTTGTGCAGAGGGGGTAATTTCAGATAAAATACAATTCTCCACCCTCTACGAAACAATTCCACTTTGTTCAGTAAGCCAGAAAGTCTTGGTCCCATGTGGACTGAATTTAATGCAAATAAGGTCCTTAATACACAAGTAAAGAATAAAGTTACTTATTCTCTACTGTAAGAAGTGCCACATTGCCCACTATTTGGGTCCTGTGCCCAGATTGTGACCATGCATGGCAGAGGTGAGATTCCCCCAACTCCAATTTGCTACACTCTCCAAGAGAGATAATTGTGATCAGAGGTGGAACTAGGGGAGGGTGTGAGCAGGGTCACTGCCCAGGGAGTAACCTGACTGGGGGCACGGAAATCTCATTTAGTGCATATGTTGCGGCACTGCATTGATTGACCGGTCAATCTGCACTGCTGCCTGTCACAGTGACATCCTGATCGGGCACTGTGATCAGCTATAGCACTGACCCAGGTGAGATAGTTCAGCACTTTACAAGGAGGGAACAGATGTTGTGGGTGACAGATGCTGGAGGTAGGCCAAGACTGTTGGCCAGAGTAACGTGGAGACTTACTGCACTCTGCATGCCCATCCTCTCCCTGACATCAGGGGAAGGAAGTGGCCCTGGGGTGTGTGTAGGTATGCCAGATGTCAGTGTATGCATAAGTAAGTATGCCTGTGTAGTGGGAGGTGTAGGGGCGTTAAGCTGGAGGACTTAAAACAGGCACAAAAGCACATAGATACCTCTGATTATACCGCACCAAATGCTGATAATATCATGCTGTAGCTGCACTTTACAGAAGATGATGCAGATGTCATCATTGGTTGGTGGGTTCATTAAATCAATCCATCATATCATAACCACACTGTGCATATGATGTACTGAATCAGTAACACCAGGAAGACATCTCCATGTTAGGAGTAGAGTTGAAGTTAACAGAATATGTCCAGCACTGTGGTGTGTAGCCCATAAATAATAATTGTGCACATTACCAGAACAACATACTGTCAACTGCAAGATCATTTTGCTGCTTGTAGCGTATGCTCATCCTGTACAGTGTTGTAGTAGATCCGTCTCTTCAGTGTTCACTGCAACAAAAGTAAGACATTGCATTAATATTACAGACGTTTGGGGGCTGAAATCTCACTTCGCTGCGGACAATTTCCCTTTGCATAAGATTCTTGTGATTATGTCAATGATGATCAATAACTGCATCATAACACAGCCGCTCTATACAGAAGATGTACTTGCTCTCATTGGTCATTGAGGTAATACGTCACACAATGTACAGATATAGCAAGGATTATTTCTCCCACTTGTGCATTATGGCATTATGATGGGAAATGTTGTGAGATTCTGCATTATCAGCATCACTGAATCTTTTGGAAATTAAGTGATATTCTATGTTTTAATGCAATATTATGGGTGATCAGCCGGTAAAATAATAATAGCTTGCTGTATCTGTAGCCATGCTCTACCCATGATGTGCTGAACCAATGACTGCAGAGAGATTCAGAGTGCTAAACATGACTGGAACGCATCTCTGAATAATGGGCAGCAAAGCAGTGCAGAATAGGAGGTGAAAGTATTTAAAATGGAAGATCCTTAGCAGCTGTGTGGAGAGTAGACAGTACAGACTGACCAAGTAAATGGTAAAAGGAGTAACTTCAACATTACTTGGCTTTGTTCTCCACATTGAAGCTTTCCTCCTCTTTAAATCACTAATACTGATGCCATGTGTAACCTGTACTGAGAGTTATATAATCTACTGGCCTAGATGAAACCATATGATGCAAACAGGATCCATCCCACTCCAGATTCATAGAATTGAACCACCTCAACCTTTCATAACAATCACATAGAACTGCAGCTGTGCGCTACTGCACATGTTCTTGTTATGAATGGTAGTAGATGTGGTCCTTGGGTCTTTACTTCATACTGTAGCCACACTCTACTCATGATGTATTGAATCAACGAAAACTTGCATGGTTCAGATCACAGGAAGGGGTAGAGTAGAGATGAAAATATTCAATGTGAAACCCGTAGCAGCCGGATTGTGTGGAGTCAATAAAACGACAAATACTAAATGGTAAATGAGAAATATACACATTGCTTATCTGTCTCTGTGTAGTAATTTTCCTTCTCTTCAACTGTCCTTCAAATTTTCTCTTTTGCAAGAAAAGGAACACATGGCTTCAATATTCACTTCTGTTCTGCAGTCATCCCTCCTGAAATAAAAGTTAAGCATTGCATTGTTATTATGATAATACATACAATAAACCTTGCTCCAAACCATTTGATGCAAAGCAAATCCACCTCCCACCCACAGCTGTGCTCCTTCTAGAGCATGCATGTCAAACTCCAGTCCTCGAGGGTCCCAAACAGGCCAGGTTTTCAGTAGGGATATCCTGAAAACCTGGCCTGTTTGCTGCCCTCGAGGACTGGAGTTTGACATCCTTGTTCTTGAGCTTCTACCACGCAAGTCATCCATGTGAGTGACACTGTACTGCAGTCCTGGTCTGCACACAATCTACTGAATCAATGACATCACACTGTAAAGGCAATCTACAAGATGTATTAGTTGTCCACACTTCCGAAATGTTACTTTTATGTCCAAATCACTTATTCCCATGACCTGATATTTGTATTTGTTATTTATAGGATTGTCACAAAGAGTTGATGAGGTCACCAAATGATAGTATGTAGAGAGAAAGAGAGATCTCAGAACAGAGCCCTGATGTATACCCACAGACAGATCAATAGAAGACGAAGACATGTTAGCAACAGAGATGGAGAATGTGTGACAGGAAAGTTATGATGAAAACCAGGATAGAACTGTGTTACGGATACCAAGAGAGAGTTTAGAATATGAAGGAGGAGAGTGATTGAGAGCATCAAACGCAGCAGATAGATCAAGTAGGATTAGTAGGGAAAAGTGACCTTGGGAATTTGCTTTAAGCACAGTCTGTAGAACGAGCTGTACGAAAGGCAGGTTGTAAAGGATCCAGGAGGGAATGTGATTTAAGAATGTTGACATTCTAGCAATTAGGAGACAAACAGCAGGAGGGATACAGGGCGGTAGTTAGTAAGGCACATAGGGTGTAGGTTGTTTCTGAGAAAAGGGTGACCACTACAGGCTTAAAGTAAGAGGGTAAAGAGCCAGAGAATAGGGAGGAATTGAAGATGTGGGTGAGAGTGGGGACTAAGAGATGCAGTAAGGTGTGAGGGGATACGATCTAGAGGGCATGTGGTAGAGGGAGAAGAGAAGATGATTAGCTTCCAGCTCTGTAAGAGAAGAAAAGGAGTCAAATGCAGAAGGAGAATTAGGTAGAAGGAGAGAAGGGGGAAGGGACAGAAGGAATCTCCTTGTGGGTGGCATCCACCTTGCCTCTGAAGTAGTCAAATGCTTGAGGAGAAGTGAAGGAAGGATGGCAAGTGTGAGGAGAAGGTTAGTGGAGGGAGTCAAATACAGGGAAAAAAAGACAGCGTAAATTAAATTTGAGTGTTGATGAATGTGAAAAAAAAGTAGTGTGGTTTGGCCCCAGAGAGCAGCTTTATACAGGACTGGAGACATTTTTACTGTAGAAAAATCAAATATCAATTGTGTGATTTCCTTCATAGGCATTAAGAACAGCGAGTGGAAGTGTGATGAACATGTTTGGGAATTTAGCCAAGGGTGTGGGCTAGAGGGACAAGTGTGTCAGAGCCTAGAGGGGGCATATAGATAGGAGGATAGCATTGTAAGAGTTAATAAGATTGTTAGTTTAAGCGGAAAGAGAGAGAGAGCAGAGAGGTTAGAGTAGATGTCAGAGGAGAGTTTAATTAAGCAGAGGCAAATCAGTGGGACAGGTAAGATGGGGTGAGGGGAATGACTGATTGTGAATGATGAGAGCAGAAGAGGTCATGTACAACTAGAGCCTTGTTAGTCAGAGAACGGACATTCCAGATGGCATAGGAGAAGGGAAGAGAAAAGTAAGGAAAGGAATGTGGATTACATTAGATAGGTTAACACTCTTAGCAGGGAGGCCCGATGTGTATATGAGCAGGTTCAAGATTATAAGAGATATCCCACACATCAGCAAACATAGAAGGAGACACAGAGATAGGTGTAGAGAGAGACAGAGATAGCTCTATGTAGAGAGAGAGGGACGTAGAGAGAATGAGACAGATAGGCGCAGAGAGAGGGGGCGCAGAGAGAGGAGGCGCCAAAAGAGGGGGCGCAGAGAGAGGGGGCCCAGAGAATAGGATATTAAAGAGTGCTTTTCATTGAGCAGTGCAGAAATAGCTGCAATAGAGGTCTGTACAAATGGTGCAGTGTGTAGACACATGCAAAGGTAGGGGAAGGAAAGAGGAGAACATGTGGATAAAAGCAGGAGTGTGGAAGTTAGAGAAATTAGAAAAGTTTAACAGAGGAGTGAGGAAACAGCAAGCAGAAAGAACAAGAGAGAGGTTACATTGGGATGACGTTCTGTGGTAAAGAGAAAATGCTAGGAGAGAGCTTTCAAATATTAGAGGACATGAATTGAGGGAGCAAATGTATAAATCAAAACCTGAGGGGGAGGTATAGCACGAAAGCTTGCACAGCAGATTATAGTCTTAATGTTGCGTGTACCTGTCAGGGTATTCAAGAAGTTAAATTCTCACAAGTGCAGAGTTCATGATGAAATGCTGAATCTAGTCCCCCTCCAATTTAATTTTAATATAACTTTTCCATTCTTCATTACTGCAAAAAGCAAACAAAACCAAACCACATTGCATTACTATTTTCAAAATGGATTGAATGGCATATTCAACAGTGACTGTGTGATGCCAATATTCCCCACTCACTCGTAGTGAAGCACATATTGTACTAGTGTTGAAAGTAGGCCGGTAGAGTCAGGTACGCAGTACTGATAAAACAATAAGTGCCCGTCGTAAGTACCAGCTCCGCAACAGTGCAGGCATCACATTAGTGACGTGGATGAACATATATGGATAAGCCCATATTAAGGCATCACGTGACCAGAGCCGTCACTGACTGGGTATACGTAAAGACGCAGGGAGATGCAAGGAAAGGGAGGGAGAGAGACAGGGAGAAGATGTGAAACGGAGGAAGGCACGGATGGAGGGAGTTCTTCCGAGCTTCTGCGGGCCTCTCTCTTTCACTGGTGCATGCCGGGAGCTGGTCCCAACATCCACAAAGTGTGTGTGTATTATTGGTTGTATTTTATGGGGGTAGGAGGGTAGTGTGTATATTGTGTGTGTGGGAGTATTATATTGTGTGTAGAGGTGCAGAGGAGAGTACTAGATTGTGTATCTTGTGTAAGGGTGTTGTGTATATTGTGTTTGGAGCTATAATATTATTGGGGAGATTAGTATTGAGGAGGTATTATAGTGTGTATTGTGGGGAGTATTAGTGTGTGTATTGTTTGTGGGTGACAGATGCTGGGGGTATGCAGCAATCCCTGCACTGAGGTCCGAGGCGGCTCTGCATCGCTCGCACACACTGTGGATGACCAAGCATGTGCCCATGATAATCATGGCCTTAGAGGGATGAGTGTGTCAGAGCCTAGAAGGGGCATATATATGATGGAGGAGGGAGGAGGAGGAGGGAGGAGGAGGAGGGAGGAGGAGGAGATGATAGCATTGTAAAAGTTAACAAGATAGTTAGTTTAAGCAGAAAGTGAGGAGAGGTTAGAGATAAGGGTAGATGTCAGAGGAGAGAGTTCAATTAAGCTGAGGTATCGAGTAGGACAGGGGTGAGGGGAATGAGAGGTGGTGGATGATGAGAGCAGAAGAGGTCATGTACAAATAGACCTTGTTAGTCAGAGAGCAGTCATTCCAGAGGGCACGTGAGAAGTGAAGAGTAAAGTGAGACATGGAATGTGGATTACATTAGATGGGTTAATACGCTTAGCAGGGAGGTGGAGAGAGAGAGGCAAGAGGCAGAGAGTGGTGCAGGGGTTGAGGAAGAGATGTTGCATGTACCTTATCAGAACATTAAAGAACATCAATTCACACTGGTGCAGAGTTGATGATGAATCCAGTTCACCTCCAATTCAATTTTAACAGAAATGTTTCATTCTTCATTACTGAAAAAAAAGAAAAGTAAAAAACATTTCATTACTATTTTCAAAATGGATTGAATTCCCCCAACAATGACTATGTGTTACCAATATATCCCTCTCAGTCCCACTGCAGCATATACTGTACCAGTGTGAAAGTAGGAAGGTACACAGTACCGGTAAAACAATACGTGCCGGTACTATGCACCATATGAATTATAAGGGGATGTAAATCTCCCAGTCTCTCTCCATATCCGCAACAGAGCGGGCTCCGGTCAGTGGCATGGATGCCCATATATGGGTATGCTCATATTTGGGCATCCCATGTCACTGACCGGAGCCGGCTCTGAGTATAGGGATATATGCGGAGACGCACAGGTGCAAGGAAATGGGAGGAGGCACGGTGAGAAACAGGGAGAGACCACAGGAAGATAGAGGGCAACAACTTCCACAAGGTACTTGTATGGGTATAATTGTTTGTATTTTGTGCAGAGGGGGTAATTTCAGATAAAATACAATTCTCCACCCTCTACGAAACAATTCCACTTTGTTCAGTAAGCCAGAAAGTCTTGGTCCCATGTGGACTGAATTTAATGCAAATAAGGTCCTTAATACACAAGTAAAGAATAAAGTTACTTATTCTCTACTGTAAGAAGTGCCACATTGCCCACTATTTGGGTCCTGTGCCCAGATTGTGACCATGCATGGCAGAGGTGAGATTCCCCCAACTCCAATTTGCTACACTCTCCAAGAGAGATAATTGTGATCAGAGGTGGAACTAGGGGAGGGTGTGAGCAGGGTCACTGCCCAGGGAGTAACCTGACTGGGGGCACGGAAATCTCATTTAGTGCATATGTTGCGGCACTGCATTGATTGACCGGTCAATCTGCACTGCTGCCTGTCACAGTGACATCCTGATCGGGCACTGTGATCAGCTATAGCACTGACCCAGGTGAGATAGTTCAGCACTTTACAAGGAGGGAACAGATGTTGTGGGTGACAGATGCTGGAGGTAGGCCAAGACTGTTGGCCAGAGTAACGTGGAGACTTACTGCACTCTGCATGCCCATCCTCTCCCTGACATCAGGGGAAGGAAGTGGCCCTGGGGTGTGTGTAGGTATGCCAGATGTCAGTGTATGCATAAGTAAGTATGCCTGTGTAGTGGGAGGTGTAGGGGCGTTAAGCTGGAGGACTTAAAACAGGCACAAAAGCACATAGATACCTCTGATTATACCGCACCAAATGCTGATAATATCATGCTGTAGCTGCACTTTACAGAAGATGATGCAGATGTCATCATTGGTTGGTGGGTTCATTAAATCAATCCATCATATCATAACCACACTGTGCATATGATGTACTGAATCAGTAACACCAGGAAGACATCTCCATGTTAGGAGTAGAGTTGAAGTTAACAGAATATGTCCAGCACTGTGGTGTGTAGCCCATAAATAATAATTGTGCACATTACCAGAACAACATACTGTCAACTGCAAGATCATTTTGCTGCTTGTAGCGTATGCTCATCCTGTACAGTGTTGTAGTAGATCCGTCTCTTCAGTGTTCACTGCAACAAAAGTAAGACATTGCATTAATATTACAGACGTTTGGGGGCTGAAATCTCACTTCGCTGCGGACAATTTCCCTTTGCATAAGATTCTTGTGATTATGTCAATGATGATCAATAACTGCATCATAACACAGCCGCTCTATACAGAAGATGTACTTGCTCTCATTGGTCATTGAGGTAATATGTCACACAATGTACAGATATAGCAAGGATTATTTCTCCCACTTGTGCATTATGGCATTATGATGGGAAATGTTGTGAGATTCTGCATTATCAGCATCACTGAATCTTTTGGAAATTAAGTGATATTCTATGTTTTAATGCAATATTATGGGTGATCAGCCGGTAAAATAATAATAGCTTGCTGTATCTGTAGCCATGCTCTACCCATGATGTGCTGAACCAATGACTGCAGAGAGATTCAGAGTGCTAAACATGACTGGAACGCATCTCTGAATAATGGGCAGCAAAGCAGTGCAGAATAGGAGGTGAAAGTATTTAAAATGGAAGATCCTTAGCAGCTGTGTGGAGAGTAGACAGTACAGACTGACCAAGTAAATGGTAAAAGGAGTAACTTCAACATTACTTGGCTTTGTTCTCCACATTGAAGCTTTCCTCCTCTTTAAATCACTAATACTGATGCCATGTGTAACCTGTACTGAGAGTTATATAATCTACTGGCCTAGATGAAACCATATGATGCAAACAGGATCCATCCCACTCCAGATTCATAGAATTGAACCACCTCAACCTTTCATAACAATCACATAGAACTGCAGCTGTGCGCTACTGCACATGTTCTTGTTATGAATGGTAGTAGATGTGGTCCTTGGGTCTTTACTTCATACTGTAGCCACCCTCTACTCATGATGTATTGAATCAACGAAAACTTGCATGGTTCAGATCACAGGAAGGGGTAGAGTAGAGATGAAAATATTCAATGTGAAACCCGTAGCAGCCGGATTGTGTGGAGTCAATAAAACGACAAATACTAAATGGTAAATGAGAAATATACACATTGCTTATCTGTCTCTGTGTAGTAATTTTCCTTCTCTTCAACTGTCCTTCAAATTTTCTCTTTTGCAAGAAAAGGAACACATGGCTTCAATATTCACTTCTGTTCTGCAGTCATCCCTCCTGAAATAAAAGTTAAGCATTGCATTGTTATTATGATAATACATACAATAAACCTTGCTCCAAACCATTTGATGCAAAGCAAATCCACCTCCCACCCACAGCTGTGCTCCGTCTAGAGCATGCATGTCAAACTCCAGTCCTCGAGGGTCCCAAACAGGCCAGGTTTTCAGTAGGGATATCCTGAAAACCTGGCCTGTTTGCTGCCCTCGAGGACTGGAGTTTGACATCCTTGTTCTTGAGCTTCTACCACGCAAGTCATCCATGTGAGTGACACTGTACTGCAGTCCTGGTCTGCACACAATCTACTGAATCAATGACATCACACTGTAAAGGCAATCTACAAGATGTATTAGTTGTCCACACTTCCGAAATGTTACTTTTATGTCCAAATCACTTATTCCCATGACCTGATATTTGTATTTGTTATTTATAGGATTTTCACATGTATTACTACTGTGAAACGCTATATACATTAATAGTGCTATATAAATAAATACATACACATTTATATATAATAATAATAACAGCATGTTCTTTTAAAGCGCTGCTAGTTTTACGTAGCGCTATACAGAGACATTTTGCAGACACAAGTCCCTGCCCCATAGAGCTATAATCTATGACATTGGTGCCTGAGGCACAGAGGATATGAAGTGACTTGCCCAAGGTCACACACACACAAATATATATACATAAATATATACATATATATATACACACACACACACACACACACACACACACACACACACACACACACACACATGAAAACTAACACAGAAAAAAAGAATCCCCTGAATAGCACTCTAACATACACAAATTGTATCAATAAAGGTTTATTAATCACATACACATAAATGGTTAAAATGAGGAGCAGTGGTGACCTACAAAGCTGTTATAAACTGAACCTTAAGGTGTGGGGAAAAATGCTACACTGCAGTAATAAGTACAAAGTATGTAAATAAAGTGTAGAGGCAAGAAATATATGGAAATGAGAACACTCAGACCGGCCGGTCAAGTACTACCTAAGTTGAAGCCCCCTGTGTGAAGTGCTTGTATGAAACTAGTGTATAACTAACAAGCAAATGCTTGTCCGGGGGCTTAACATATAGACAGTTGATAGATGTATTTGAAGTTGCATATTCTGTGCCGTGGATTAATCAGTATACTGAAAGCAACTGAAGATGGTACAGTAGCTGTGATAGGTTGGCCTCATAGCTCCTCCTTCAATGGAGGACTCGGCTCACGGAGCACTTAAATCTCTAAATGCCCAAAGAAAAAAATAAGCATGCAGTACTTAAAGTGAAAGTAAAATGAGAAATGAAATAAACACACACATTGAAAAATCACTCACCCGACTGAGAGCGCCTTCTACAGAGCGCTGTACCACTGCTCAGCTAGCAGCTAAAACTGTCTCATTTTCCCACCATTGAAGTTTACACATGTCCACGCCCCACTCTAACAAGACGCTGTGTACGGAAACTCGCAGGAGACAAACTAGTGAGAGAAGGTGTAGCTGCTAGCCACACTCCACGAGGTGCATTGTGGGAAATGTAGTTCTTTGCCTGCTAGCTTCTCTGACTGGTTACTGATCAGGTGATGTCACTAGGGGCGGGATTAGTGTGTTGCAATGTAACGGCCCGGCTGTATGATTGTCACAGAAGGGGGGAGCCTGAGAATGTCACGGATTTAATTACACATGTAATGATGTAATAACACAGCCATGAACTAAGTCAGTATACATATGGTCATGTGATATTTATAATGCATTTATTAACATTATTGTGTGGATTTAGGCTGAATTAAACTTGTATGGGATTGTCACTTTAATATCACAGTACCACTACTGTTTTAACACTTATAATGACCTCCTGATTACAGATTATTAGGGACAGACTTAAAAAGGCCTGTGTAAATATTTATTATAGAGTGGCCTCTTTACTTTATAATATCAGGGAGTATCAGACAGGCCTGTGTTTATTTTTAATATACATTAGGGTGACCTGACTCCAGATTATTGGCCTTTCCCTCTGACAAATGCATATTTTCCTATACTGTGTTAATTTTGTTAGAACAAAATAAATATTCATGCGCTAAATGACAGTACCAGTGTGAGTCCCAATAAGAAGTAGTGAGGTAAAAAACCATGGTACCAGCAACATATGTAACTGATGGGGAGGGTGCTAAAATATATGGAGTGTGGCGTCCTGATTGCTAAATGAGGTGTATTATATCATAAGTGCATATAACAATATCCCTCATAGCAATCTATTAAGAACCAACAAGAACTAGGTAGCACAATAATCAGTGCTGCAGTTATAGCCTAATAATAAGTATATATATATATATATATATATATATATATACTGCTGCGGCCAAGTTTATTCGAGCATTTGCCCGTTCTTGGCCGCAGCAGTAGCCTGGCGCGCGCCCGAGAGTGACGGGCGCGCGCCGAAGCAGCGGAAGAGCGCCCTCCGATCGGGGCGCTCTCCCTACCGCTGCCGGGTCCGCCGGGTCCCCCGGAACCCCCTGCCGCTGTCCCGCGATCGCGGGACACCAGGGCTCCCTCGGGGAGCCCCTGGACGCGCGTGCAGGGGGCGCACGCTCCCGAAGACGCGTGACCGCGCGTCTATGACGCGCGGCACGCCGAGGGGCGGCCACTAGCAAGCCGGGAAATCTCCCGGCTTGCGGTACCGGCCACACTCGAATAAAGTGTGTCGGTACTATATATATATAATATATATATGTAACCCATATTCCCCCACCCAATCGCAGATAGGGTGCATGTGAGGGGAGCTATATGTATTACCAGTGTGGTGCTTTACCTGTGAGGCTCACAGGAGGCCTGAGCCTCCGCCAATGAGAGCCTGGGGTGTATCCTCCTGAACAATACTATATGGTGCAGCGCCTCCACCTGTGATGGCTCCAAGCAGAGCGGGAGTTGTTCCTCACAGGACAATAATATAATATCACGCACACAGCATATAAAAGAACAGTGACTTTTCTAACAGTAACATAACTATGCATGTCATACATTAAGTGTCTCTCTTCTAGGAGACACAGTAACTCACGTGTCTCGCAGGATGCAACCCCTCACCGTGTACCCACACCATGTCCAACTCCCCACACCACAACCCCACCCCCAAAATAAGGTATGTGTGTGTGTGACTGCACAGCCACTATGTACTGATTTATAGTTGGTGCACTTATGGATGTTACCTGCCGAGCGCTCCAGCGCTAGGACCTGCAAACAGACTTCGCAAAGGATCCGACGGTGAAGATACGTCAGGGTTACCTTCCAGGGCGATCCCACCCGGTTGGTTGCTGCTGTGCTTGAAGAGGTCTGATCCTAAACCTCTGTAATGGTGCTGCGACAGTCTCTGCTTCCTTCACTTCTCTCTCTCTCTAAAGTGACAGGTTCCTGTACTAGGGCCTGTCCCTGTGACCACCCACCCTCACTAGTGGGAAGTCAGGGCCTCAACTCTAGCCTGGGGATTTCTGGCCTAGGGCAGAATCTCGCAGCTCTCTGCCCACCTTCTTTCCCTCTTTGTCCCCTAAGTCTCACTCACTCACGTGCTTCCCAGTCTGCTTCCTGACTGCACAAAACAATGTATCAAATTCCCTGCTGCAGAGAATCTGCAAGTCTCAGTGGCTGGTTGGTTGCAGGTGACAGGGAACATAGGGCATTCACCAGAGGCTGCTGGGGGATGTAGTCCACTCAGAACCTCTTTCCTATGGGGACTGTGTGCGCGGTCTCTACTGCACCTGTGCAAAGCTGTAGTGGCCACCGCTACACATAACTGCACCTGCGCAACCTACCAGATCTCCTGTACACTTGTAATGGCCACCACTACCCTTGCCAACCTCTGCGTATTGCGCGAACCTCGCACCAAACACAACATGGCCGCTGTGGCTATCTGCGCATGCTCGAGCATCAGGGCCCCCGACGGCGCCGGCACAGATAGCAGCGCCAACTGGGAAAAGTCGCCATCCCCTTCCCCCACTGCCACAGGGGTAAGGCAAGGGGCAAAGGAACATCAGGGAAGCCGGGAGTGGCCCCCTTACATATATATATATATATATTGTGGTTGACAAATCACCCAAAAATCTACTCGCTGAACAAAAAAATCTACTCATCACCTAGCCCCGCCCCAGGCCCGCTTTAAAAAAAATTGAATAAATTCCTAGTAAGAACAACATTCGTTTTTGACATGTTTATTTATTGTATTACATTATACTACAATTAGTCCTTGTTAAGAGTGTGTGTGTGACACAGAGAGAGTGTGCGTGTGTGTGTGACACAGAGAGTGTGTGAGACACAGAGAGTGTGTGAGACACAGAGAGTGTGTGAGACACAGAGAGTGTGTGAGATAGGGTGAGGCAGAGGGTGACAGGGTGAGGCAGAGGGTGACAGGGTGAGACAGAGAATGACAGGGTGATACCGAGAGATACAGAGGTTGACAGGGAGAAAATGGGTGACATGGTGTGACACAGGGTGACAGGGTGAGACAGAGGGTGACAGGGTGAGACAGAGGGTGACAGGGGGAAACAGAGGGTGACAGAAAGTGAGACAGAGGGTGACAGAAAGTGAGACAGAGGGCGACAGAAAGTGAGACAGAGGGAAACAGGGTGGGTGACACACACACACACACACACACACACACACACACACACACACACACACACACACACACACACACACACACACACACACACACACACACACTCTCCCTCTTACACACACACTCTCTCTCTCCCTCTCACACACACACACACACAGACAGACAGACATCAAACCCCTCCCCTCTGCGAGAGCGAGGGTCCGCCCTCACAAATTCCTCTATGCCTCTTATCAGCGGTGCAGACAGGAGATGAAATACAGCAGTGACCGCACGACCCTTCTTTTGGCGATGTTACATATATATACTGATAATAGTAAAAAGCAGAACAAATAATATAAAAAGGCAATTGCTTGCTTGGGAAGTAGCTTCTGCTGGGCCCAATTTGAGGAATCCCTTGTCAGTAGGGCCGCCAGCAGAAATCTTGGGGCCCAGGACAAATGCAAGGATCAGGCCCCCCTCCCTACCCCATAGCACACCTACCATGACATTTTTTTTAGGGCACAACTTTTACTCAAATGGTAGTGTTGCAAGGCCTATTTCACACCTCGCAAACCCCCCCATTTTACACTTTTTTATATTTTTATATATATATAAAAAGAGAGAGAGAGAGAGAGAGACAATCAAGTGGTTTCTTCTTCTCTTAGCCAAAGACGTACTACTCTATGTTCCTTTTCTCATTCTCCTATTTTTGTACCTTGGTATAATTGTATATACATACTTCACAGCATATGTTCCACCAAAGTAACTACGTCAGCGATGACAGCGACCAACAGTGGCACTACTGTGTTTAGGGTTCTACAGTGCACAGCCACCCTACACTACCCATCTGGTATTTCCACAGCCCAGATAGTTGAACAAACTGGCTGCGGTCCATATTACCTCTGACTCCAGCAATGCTTGGACAGTTTCCCCTATCTCTTTCTGCTCAATTTATTGGATACATAGCTTTGGATATATTTCAGCATTCTATGACACTCAGGATAGCGCTCATGATGTCATCAACAACCAGGGGACTCCCAATAGTTGCTATTATGTGATCAATTTTTACTGCACGCAGTCCTGAGTATACTATCAGCTTTGCCACAGTTGAGAGTCTGGCACATTTCTCTGCTGTACAAATGTGTCAGAGAACACATCCAGGCATTCAGTATACATCCCAGTTAGGCAGCGCTTATAGTAAGTGCGACGCGACGGGAGTAACGCTGGCGACTCAAAATTTGGAGCTGGGGAAATCAGATTTTTCAGAGGCTGTCGCCACATGTGACAGCCTCTGAACCAATCAATGCCCATGTCGCCAGCGACATCCCCGAAAGTTAAATTATAACTTTCGCAGGTGACGTCACCCGTCACTTCGCCAGTCGCGTTGCTGGCACTATAAGCATGACCTAGGGGAGGGCCCAGGAGACTCCCATACAACTCTGGAGAGTTTCTCTTAATTAAGGTAACTTTCCACTATGTGTCCTGTTCACAGCAATGCAGTACTAACTACATTTAAGCATGTCTGTAAGATACAAAAGTTAACCCATCATGCACCTTGGCCTAGGGAGGATTTGTTCCTATAAAGTACACCCAGTTTGGCAATGATTTTGGATGTCAGATTATCAATATGCAACTCAAATTTTAAATGGGAGTGAAACCAAATGCCAAGATATTTAAAATTAGTGACACTTTAGTTGGCTTCAATTAATTACTGCATTTATAAAATTCTGCAGAGCATCTAGTAACCTTGTAATATTAAAAGATGGCAGCCTTGGTATGTTATGCCTCTTTTTTCCTGTACACCGCAAAGGATTTTGTGGCCTATTCTAGTAACTCTGAAGTGAGGCAAACCACTTCTAAATAGCTCTCTTTATGTGAATTGGCCTACTTTGCTATGCTGTAAGCCAGGCCTGCACAGTTCCAGTCCTCGAGAGCCGCAAACAGGCCAGGTTTTCAGGATACCCTAACCCTAACTTCTTTCACTGCAGCCATTGTAATCAGACACTGCTAATGGAGGGTATGATACATTCTCTACCACTGAAAGAATATACATCTCAGTGGTAGACGGCTGATAAGAAGCTGTTTCAGTCTGGTTCTGCCAATTCGATCGGTTTAAAAAATCCTCCATTTTCAGGTCTATGTATGTTGATCTGATTTCTTAGGCTTTCAAGACGTTATAGCAGTCCTGTTTTTAGTGCTCATTCTCTCCCCCTTTATCTCTCAACTTTTCTCTCTCCCTTTATCACTCACTCCCCCTTTATCTCCTTCTATATGACCCTTGCCTCACTTCCCCTGACTCAAACTAATCAATCTTTAATCACCTCTCTCTACCTCTTCTCCCTCTCCCACTCCCTTCTCGCTCCCTTCTCTCTCACTCTCCCTTCTCTCCATTTTTTCACTCGGACTCCCACTGGTATTAGTATCTCAGATTTATTTTGATTTTTGGTGTGCAACATTTTTCCACATTACATAGCACTTGTGAGCAAGACATCCAGTCCAGCCACGGCTGATGGGACACTGTTCTTTCACTGATCGCTATATCTGAGCTATTGGGAAACAATTTTAAACACTATTACATTCTCTGCTCTTTCTCTCAGCTGCTATCTCGGTCATTGTGCCCAGCATATGGCGTCATCAGGCATATTAATGCTTCCAACATCCCAGGAGAAAATGGTTATATTGTTTTGAACAAGGGGCCTATTTCTGATGACTTATTCCTGCATTAGTAATATGTGTCATATATCTTGGCTCAATCAGAGGCTTGGTTGAAAACTGAGCCCCTGATGGAACCACATGTGCTTAAGGTGGGATATCCTGAAAACCTGACCTGTTGGACAGGCTTGAGTACTGGAGTTGAGAACCCCTGTTCAAACATTTATCTTCCTACCAGTACATAGGTAATTTCAAGAAATTAAACAAAAAAAGGTAGAAAAACTTTAAACAGCAAAATAACCATACAGTAACTTGTAAACCTTGAGAAATGCATCTTAATAGGGTCATGTCACACTGAAAATATAGTATTCCCAGGTTTAACCCTTGCATTCATCAGCCAGATATGTTGAGTCTTTAAGTTGCATTCATTGTTTTGAAATAGACTTGGTATTTTATGTCTCTTTTTTCCTGTACACCGTAAAGGATTTTGCGGCCTAGTCTAGAAACTCTGAAGTGAGACAAATCACTTCGAAAGAGCACTCTACAGTAGATGCGAATTGGCATGGTTTGCTATGCTGCAAGCCCTTCTCGCATGTCCAATCTGTATCTAAAAAGGCTTTGTACGAAGCTGTTTCAGTCTGGTTCTGCCAATTCGATCGGTTTTAAAAAATCCTTCATTTTCAGTGTATGTTGATCTGATTTCTTAGGCTTTAAAAACATTAAAGCAGTCCTGTTTTAAGAGCTCATTCTCTCCCCCTTTCTCTCTCCCTTTATCACTCACTCCCCCTTTATCTCTCTCGATATGACCCTTGCCTTACTTCCCCGACTAAAACTGCCCCCGCTTTAAACACCACTCTTTACCTCTGCTCTCTCTCCCTCTCCCTTCTCTCTCCCTCTCCCTTCTCTCTCATTTTCCCTTCTATCTCACATTCCCTTCTCTCTCACTTTCCCTTCTCTCCATTTTTTCACCCTGACTCCCACTCTATTTCTTTCACTCAACCCGTCTCTTGCTCTCACACATACTCCCAAAGAGTAACCCTAGAAAATACAAGAGATATCTAGAAATCTAATTGCAAGGTAATAAGTCACATTAAGTGAAATGCACAATGGAATAGTCCCCCCCTTTTTTAAAAAAAACGGTAGATTCCTTACATTTTAGCTATTTGCACTTCTATATTTGTAACACTGGTAATTGCTATAATAACACTGTTACTTTTTTTTAGTTTGTACATGCACACACACACAATTAAATGACCTACTGTATCTCAGTACCTCAGATAGACACAGACACACACACACGCCTATGCAGTAAGCGTTCATAAGCCACTTATCAAGCACTTAATGCCTACTGCTATTCAGTAAGCAGTGATAGTGGGTGATAAGGCGGGAAGGTTGGAAGAGATCACGTGCCACTACATGGGTATTCTGAAGTATACACAGCGTGAAGTGTTCGAATAAAGGCCGCTGCTGCTGCAGCTGTACATTCATATGTGCAATAATGAAAGAAAAATCAATGGCGTCTATCCTCATACAATGAGTTTTGGATTCAAATAAGGCATTTCATAGCACAAGGAGAAAAACATATTAGTTAGTAATTTTGCATTTAAAATGGGAAATGCTCAATAATATAATAATATAATTTATAATAATATAATATAGGTCCCTGCCCCATGGAGCTTACAATCTATGTTTTTGGTGCCTGAGGCACAGGGAGATAAAGTGACTTGCCCAAGGTCACAAGGATCTGACACCAGGAATTGAACCAGGCCCCAGGCTTCAAACTCTCAGTGCCACTCAGTGTCTTTTACTCACTGAGCCACTCCCTCTCCACAAGAGTGCAAGAGTGCAAGAGTGCAAGAGTGCAAGAGAGCAAGAAAGCAAGAAAGAAAGAAAGCAACTGTCTATACTTCCTAATGTGTGGATTCAGAACCACAAACATGAAAAAATATATAATTAAGCAATAATTAAGAGCGGAGAGAAAAATACTAAAATAATTCAGTCAATTCATAGTGAATTAAAAGAAATTAGAGAATTAGTACATGTAAAATATTTTTATTTGTTAAGAATAGATTGATTTAAGATGACACACACACATACACACACACACACACACACACACAATTAAATGACATATCCCTGGACCTCAGACACACACACTGACATTACAATAAGCAGAATAGATACATTTAGTTTTTGTTACAATTTGTCTCACTCCCAGTTGTAAGACATCAATCATTGTAAACTCTTGAACTCCAGGATGAGTTTGCAGCAAAGCTTCATGGGCACTGTAGTTTTTTTGTCTGCTACAAATTCTCTAATTGGTCACTGATCATGTGATGTCAGATGGGCCTGGGCTTTAATTCAAAGTGTTTAACCGAGTGGTGTGTGTCTCAAATACAGTAAGTTGCTTTATTTTTTTATCTCTGGGAATCTTCTGTGATTAAAGAGGGTCTGTTACTGAAAAAGCACAAAGCTGCTGATTACTTTCTGTTTAATAGAGAAATATTCATAAGGTATCAGTGTTTATTTGAGATGTGTCTGTACCTGAAAGGCTCAACCACCCCTGTTTGTGGGGCTCTTGTGTATGAAATAGCCCAGAGCAACTACCCCTAGAGATAATATACACACATACACACCCACATACTGTAATGTGTGTGTGTGTGTGTGTGTGTGTGTGTGTGTGTGTGTGTGTGTGTGTGTGTGTGTGTGTGTGTGTGTGTGTATATATATCCACTTTTTATTGTCTCTATAAGAGTTCTGATAAAGATTGTAAATACTGTAAATGTTTATCAGTTGATCAAAAAAGATTTGATCAGAAGAGTTGCCCTGTAAATTATCTATTCAGAGCAGCAATACCAGTATATATGTTAGACAGTGATTGTGGTTTGAATGGTGAATTTTGCAAGTATCTATCTGCGAGTTAATAACATACAAAACATTTACAGACCTGCTGTTATTACTCTGTGAGTTATGATATGATCTCAAACTGTGATTTTTGCCAACATTTGTTTGCTAGCTAGCCACATACAAATCAATTACAGACCTGCTGTTATTACTCTGAGAGTCATGATATGATGATATATGGCAAGAGATCCAAATAATCCTCATCCTATTTACATATCAGCCACAAAAAGGGATTTTTAATAATGTATATGTGTTTTTAATTATCTATGTAGAATTAATAAAATGTTATTATTTTCTGATATCCGCAGTGATTCTGGCCAACCTGACAGATCTGCAGTAATATACTGCAAGACCAATTTGTTTGCTAGCTAGCCACATGCAAATCAATTACAGACCTGCTGTTATTACTCTGAGAGTCATGATATGATGATATATGGCAATAGATTCAAATAATCCTCATCCTATTTACATATCAGCCACAAAAAGGGATTTTTAATAATGTATATGTGTTTTTAATTATCTATGTAGAATTAATAAAATTTTATTATTTTCTGATATCCGCAGTGATTCTGGCCAACCTGACAGATCTGCAGTAATATACTGCAAGACCAATTTGTTTGCTAGCTAGCCACATACAAATCAATTACAGACCTGCTGTTATTACTCTGAGAGTCATGATATGATGATATATGGCAATAGATCCAAATAATCCTCATCCTATTTACATATCAGCCACAAAAAGGGATTTTTAATCATGTATATGTGTTTTTAATTATCTATGTAGAATTAATAACATTTTATTATTTTCTGATATCCGCAGTGATTCTGGCCAACCTGACAGATCTGCAGTAATATACTGCAAGACCAATTTGTTTGCTAGCTAGCCACATACAAATCAATTACAGACCTGCTGTTATTACTCTGAGAGTCATGATATGATGATATATGGCAATAGATCCAAATAATCCTCATCCTATTTACATATCAACCACAAAAAGGGATTTTTAATCATGTATATGTGTTTTTAATTATCTATGTAGAATTAATAAAATTTTATTATTTTCTGATATCCGCAGTGATTCTGGCCAACCTGACAGATCTGCAGTAATATACTGCAAGACCAATTTGTTTGCTAGCTAGCCACATACAAATCAATTACAGACCTGCTGTTATTACTCTGAGAGTCATGATATGATGATATATGGCAATAGATCCAAATAATCCTCATCCTATTTACATATCAGCCACAAAAAGGGATTTTTAATCATGTATATGTGTTTTTAATTATCTATGTAGAATTAATAAAATTTTATTATTTTCTGATATCCGCAGTGATTCTGGCCAACCTGACAGATCTGCAGTAATATACTGCAAGACCAATTTGTTTGCTAGCTAGCCACATACAGTAGCGACATTGCTTATTGAAGCAAAAGCCGCCGGCTCCATGCGGCTGGGAAGCGGGTAGCCGCGGCGCGTGGCGGCGCACTGTGACGTCACAGTAACATGCGCGCCCGTCTTCCCCGTCTTCCCCGGCTTCCCCAGGCTTCCCCGACACCCCTGGAGATCAAATGAAGGTAAGCGGGGGTGCGGGGAAGCAGAGAGGCAGAGCAGGAGCCGGGTACGGTGTCGGGAAGGGAGGTAAATTGCGCGCGAAGTGGAGGGGGGGTGCGTGGGGGAAACGCGGCGGCGCGCGGTTGTTACTGGCGGCAGCTGGGGTAGATCTCGGCGTGCCGTCGTGATTTAGTGCAATAAACAATGTCGGTGCTGTACAAATCAATTACAGACCTGCTGTTATTACTCTGAGAGTCATGATATGATGATATATGGCAATAGATCCAAATAATCCTCATCCTATTTACATATCAGCCACAAAAAGGGATTTTTAATCATGTATATGTGTTTTTAATTATCTATGTAGAATTAATAAAATTTTATTATTTTCTGATATCCGCAGTGATTCTGGCCAACCTGACAGATCTGCAGTAATATACTGCAAGACCAATTGTTGTCTACCTTTACCATACGAATGACAATAGAGTGCTGTATATAAGGGGAACTCTTCTGATCAAATCTTTTTTGATCAACTCTGATAAACATTATATCTATACCCCTTGAGCACCTGTCGTTTGATCCTATATACCTATTCATAACGGTGATTGCGGTCACATTCACGTACTTTAAATACTGTACATGTTAATTTTTCTTTGGTTTGAAATATGGTATTCATTGGTTTATCATCAACCAGCCCTGTTTGTGGGAGGCTCTTTGCATAGTTCTGTGTATTCTCTGTGTTTTTTCTGTTAAGTTTGCTGAGTAACCTTGTGATATAAAGAGATGGCAGCCTTAGTTTGTTATGCCTCTTTTTTTCCCTGTAAATCTCAATGGCTTTTGCGGCCTATCCTAGCCACTCTGAAGTGAGACAAACCGCTTCTAAAGAGTACTCTAGATGCAAATGTAAATAAAAAGTATAATAGAATTTGAACACATGGCTGCTCAACTCAAGTCCTTAAGCCACGAAACATGTCTGAATTTCAGGATTTTCCAGCTTCAGCACAAGTGGCTCAAACAGAGGCTTGTTTGAAGACAGAGACCCTGATTGAGCCACCTGTGCTGAAGCAGGGACTGATTAAAGCATCTGTGTTGAAGCTTGGATATCCTGAACACCTGACCTCCCTTCTCTCTCTCCCTTTCCCTTCTCTCTCTTTCCATTCTCAACCTCTCCCTTCTCTCTCCTCTCTCCCTCTCCCTTCTCTCTCCTCTCTCCCTCTCCCTTCTCTCTCCTCTCGCCCTTCTCTCTCCTCTCTCTCTCTCTCGCCCTTCTCTCTCCTCTCTCTCTCTCGCCCTTCTCTCTCCTCTCTCTCTCTCGCCCTTCTCTCTCCTCTCTCTCTCTCGCGCTTCTCTCTCCTCTCTCTCTCTCGCCCTTCTCTCTCCTCTCTCTCTCTCGCCCTTCTCTCTCCTCTCTCTCTCTCGCCCTTCTCTCTCCTCTCTCTCTCTCGCCCTTCTCTCTCCTCTCTCTCTCTCTCGCCCTTCTCTCTCCTCTCTCTCTCTCGCCCTTCTCTCTCCTCTCTCTCTCTCGCCCTTCTCTCTCCTCTCTCTCTCTCGCCCTTCTCTCTCCTCTCTCTCTCTCGCCCTTCTCTCTCCTCTCTCTCTCTCTCTCTCGCCCTTCTCTCTCCTCTCTCTCTCGCCCTTCTCTCTCCTCTCTCTCTCTCTCTCGCCCTTCTCTCTCCTCTCTCTCTCTCTCTCTCTCTCTCTCTCTCTCGCCCTTCTCTCTCCTCTCTCTCTCTCTCGCCCTTCTCTCTCCTCTCTCTCTCTCTCTCGCCCTTCTCTCTCCTCTCTCTCTCTCTCGCCCTTCTCTCTCCTCTCTCTCTCTCTCGCCCTTCTCTCTCCTCTCTCTCTCTCGCCCTTCTCTCTCCTCTCTCTCTCTCGCCCTTCTCTCTCCTCTCTCTCTCTCGCCCTTCTCTCTCCTCTCTCTCTCTCGCCCTTCTCTCTCCTCTCTCTCTCTCGCCCTTCTCTCTCCTCTCTCTCTCTCGCCCTTCTCTCTCCTCTCTCTCTCTCGCCCTTCTCTCTCCTCTCTCTCTCTCGCCCTTCTCTCTCCTCTCTCTCTCTCGCCCTTCTCTCTCCTCTCTCTCTCTCGCCCTTCTCTCTCCTCTCTCTCTCTCGCCCTTCTCTCTCCTCTCTCTCTCTCGCCCTTCTCTCTCCTCTCTCTCTCTCGCCCTTCTCTCTCCTCTCTCTCTCTCGCCCTTCTCTCTCCTCTCTCTCTCTCGCCCTTCTCTCTCCTCTCTCTCTCTCGCCCTTCTCTCTCCTCTCTCTCTCTCGCCCTTCTCTCTCCTCTCTCTCTCTCTCTCTCTCTCGCCCTTCTCTCTCCTCTCTCTCTCTCTCTCGCCCTTCTCTCTCCTCTCTCTCTCTCTCTCGCCCTTCTCTCTCCTCTCTCTCTCTCTCGCCCTTCTCTCTCCTCTCTCTCTCTCTCGCCCTTCTCTCTCCTCTCTCTCTCTCTCTCGCCCTTCTCTCTCCTCTCTCTCTCTCTCTCGCCCTTCTCTCTCCTCTCTCTCTCTCTCGCCCTTCTCTCTCCTCTCTCTCTCGCCCTTCTCTCTCCTCTCTCTCTCTCTCTCTCGCCCTTCTCTCTCCTCTCTCTCTCTCTCTCGCCCTTCTCTCTCCTCTCTCTCTCTCTCTCGCCCTTCTCTCTCCTCTCTCTCTCTCGCCCTTCTCTCTCCTCTCTCTCTCTCGCCCTTCTCTCTCCTCTCTCTCTCTCGCCCTTCTCTCTCCTCTCTCTCTCTCGCCCTTCTCTCTCCTCTCTCTCTCTCGCCCTTCTCTCTCCTCTCTCTCTCGCCCTTCTCTCTCTCCTCTCTCTCTCGCCCTTCTCTCTCTCCTCTCTCTCTCTCGCCCTTCTCTCTCCTCTCTCTCTCTCGCCCTTCTCTCTCCTCTCTCTCTCTCGCCCTTCTCTCTCCTCTCTCTCTCGCCCTTCTCTCTCCTCTCTCTCTCTCGCCCTTCTCTCTCCTCTCTCTCTCTCGCCCTTCTCTCTCCTCTCTCTCTCTCGCCCTTCTCTCTCCTCTCTCTCTCTCGCCCTTCTCTCTCCTCTCTCTCTCTCGCCCTTCTCTCTCCTCTCTCTCTCTCGCCCTTCTCTCTCCTCTCTCTCTCTCGCCCTTCTCTCTCCTCTCTCTCTCTCGCCCTTCTCTCTCCTCTCTCTCTCTCGCCCTTCTCTCTCCTCTCTCTCTCTCGCCCTTCTCTCTCCTCTCTCTCTCTCGCCCTTCTCTCTCCTCTCTCTCTCTCGCCCTTCTCTCTCCTCTCTCTCTCTCGCCCTTCTCTCTCCTCTCTCTCTCTCGCCCTTCTCTCTCCCTCCTCTCTCCCTTGTCAGCCCCTTCTCTCTCCCTCTCCCTTCTCTCTCCCTATCCCTTCTCTCTCCCTTTCCTTGTCTCTCCCTCTCCCTTGTCTCTCCATTCTCTCTCCCTTTCCTTCTCTCTCCCTTTTCCTTCTCTCTCCCTTTCCCTTCTCTCTCCCTTTTCTTTCTCTCTCCCTTCTCTCTCCCTTTTCTCACTCCCTTCTCTATCCCTCTGTCTTCTCTCTCCCTTCTCTCTCCCTATCCCTTCTCTCTCCCTCTTCCTTCTCTCTCCCTTTCCAATCTCTCTCCCTTTCCAATCTCTCTCCCTTTTCCTTGTCTCTCCATTCTCTCCCTTTTCCTTTCCCCTCCCCTTTCCTTCGCTCTCCCTCTCCCTTCTCTCTCTCTCTACTCCCCTCTCTCTCTCTCTCTCCCCCTCCCTTCTCTCTCCCTCTCCCTTATAACTCCCTCATCATTCCCTCTACTCTCTCTCCCTCTCCCTCCTCTCTCTCCCTTTCCCTTCTCTCTCACCCTCTTCCTTCTCTCTGTCTATCCCTCTCCCTTCTCTCTCTCTCTCCCTTCTCTCTCTCCTCTCTCCCTCTTCCTTCTCTCTCCCTCTCCCTCCTCTCTCCCTTTCCTTGTCACTCCCTCATCACTCTCTTTCTCTAACTTCTCTATCTCTCTCCCTTCTCTCTCTCCCTCTTCCTTCTCTCTCCCTATCCCTTGTCACTCCCTCTCCCTTGTTTCTACCTCTCCCTTGTCTCTCCATTCTCTCTCCCTCTTCCTTCTCTCTCCCTCTTCCTTCTCTCTCCCTCTTCCTTCTCTCTCCCTCTTCCTTCTCTCTCCATCTTCCTTCTCTCTCCATCTTCCTTCTCTCTCCATCTTCCTTCTCTCTCCATCTTCCTTCTCTCTCTCTCTCGCCCTTCTCTCTCCTCTCTCTCTCTCTCTCGCCCTTCTCTCTCCTCTCTCTCTCTCTCTCGCCCTTCTCTCTCCTCTCTCTCTCTCTCTCTCGCCCTTCTCTCTCCTCTCTCTCTCTCTCTCGCCCTTCTCTCTCCTCTCTCTCTCTCGCCCTTCTCTCTCCTCTCTCTCTCTCTCTCGCCCTTCTCTCTCCTCTCTCTCTCGCCCTTCTCTCTCCTCTCTCTCTCTCGCCCTTCTCTCTCCTCTCTCTCTCTCGCCCTTCTCTCTCCTCTCTCTCTCTCGCCCTTCTCTCTCCTCTCTCTCTCTCGCCCTTCTCTCTCCTCTCTCTCTCTCGCCCTTCTCTCTCCTCTCTCTCTCTCGCCCTTCTCTCTCCTCTCTCTCTCTCTCGCCTTCTCTCTCCTCTCTCTCTCTCGCCCTTCTCTCTCCTCTCTCTCTCTCGCCCTTCTCTCTCCTCTCTCTCTCTCGCCCTTCTCTCTCCTCTCTCTCTCTCGCCCTTCTCTCTCCTCTCTCTCTCTCTCTCGCCCTTCTCTCTCCTCTCTCTCTCGCCCTTCTCTCTCCTCTCTCTCTCTCTCTCGCCCTTCTCTCTCCTCTCTCTCTCTCTCTCTCTCTCTCTCTCTCGCCCTTCTCTCTCCTCTCTCTCTCTCGCCCTTCTCTCTCCTCTCTCTCTCTCTCTCGCCCTTCTCTCTCCTCTCTCTCTCTCTCGCCCTTCTCTCTCCTCTCTCTCTCTCTCGCCCTTCTCTCTCCTCTCTCTCTCTCGCCCTTCTCTCTCCTCTCTCTCTCTCGCCCTTCTCTCTCCTCTCTCTCTCTCGCCCTTCTCTCTCCTCTCTCTCTCTCGCCCTTCTCTCTCCTCTCTCTCTCTCGCCCTTCTCTCTCCTCTCTCTCTCTCGCCCTTCTCTCTCCTCTCTCTCTCTCGCCCTTCTCTCTCCTCTCTCTCTCTCGCCCTTCTCTCTCCTCTCTCTCTCTCGCCCTTCTCTCTCCTCTCTCTCGCCCTTCTCTCTCCTCTCTCTCGCCCTTCTCTCTCCTCTCTCTCTCTCGCCCTTCTCTCTCCTCTCTCTCTCTCGCCCTTCTCTCTCCTCTCTCTCTCTCGCCTTCTCTCTCCTCTCTCTCTCTCGCCCTTCTCTCTCCTCTCTCTCTCTCGCCCTTCTCTCTCCTCTCTCTCTCTCTCTCTCTCTCGCCCTTCTCTCTCCTCTCTCTCTCTCTCTCTCTCTCGCCCTTCTCTCTCCTCTCTCTCTCTCTCTCGCCCTTCTCTCTCCTCTCTCTCTCTCTCGCCCTTCTCTCTCCTCTCTCTCTCTCTCGCCCTTCTCTCTCCTCTCTCTCTCTCTCTCGCCCTTCTCTCTCCTCTCTCTCTCTCTCTCGCCCTTCTCTCTCCTCTCTCTCTCTCTCGCCCTTCTCTCTCCTCTCTCTCTCGCCCTTCTCTCTCCTCTCTCTCTCTCTCTCTCGCCCTTCTCTCTCCTCTCTCTCTCTCTCTCGCCCTTCTCTCTCCTCTCTCTCTCTCTCTCGCCCTTCTCTCTCCTCTCTCTCTCTCGCCCTTCTCTCTCCTCTCTCTCTCTCGCCCTTCTCTCTCTCTCTCTCTCTCGCCCTTCTCTCTCTCTCTCTCTCTCGCCCTTCTCTCTCCTCTCTCTCTCTCGCCCTTCTCTCTCCTCTCTCCTCGCCCTTCTCTCTCTCCTCTCTCTCTCGCCCTTCTCTCTCTCCTCTCTCTCTCTCGCCCTTCTCTCTCCTCTCTCTCTCTCGCCCTTCTCTCCTCCTCTCTCTCTCTCGCCCTTCTCTCTCCTCTCTCTCTCGCCCTTCTCTCTCCTCTCTCTCTCTCGCCCTTCTCTCTCCTCTCTCTCTCTCGCCCTTCTCTCTCCTCTCTCTCTCTCGCCCTTCTCTCTCCTCTCTCTCTCTCGCCCTTCTCTCTCCTCTCTCTCTCTCGCCTTCTCTCTCCTCTCTCTCTCTCGCCCTTCTCTCTCCTCTCTCTCTCTCGCCCTTCTCTCTCCTCTCTCTCTCTCGCCCTTCTCTCTCCTCTCTCTCTCTCGCCCTTCTCTCTCCTCTCTCTCTCTCGCCCTTCTCTCTCCTCTCTCTCTCTCGCCCTTCTCTCTCCTCTCTCTCTCTCGCCCTTCTCTCTCCTCTCTCTCTCTCGCCCTTCTCTCTCCTCTCTCTCTCTCGCCCTTCTCTCTCCCTCCTCTCTCCCTTGTCAGCCCCTTCTCTCTCCCTCTCCCTTCTCTCTCCCTATCCCTTCTCTCTCCCTTTCCTTGTCTCTCCCTCTCCCTTGTCTCTCCATTCTCTCTCCCTTTCCTTCTCTCTCCCTTTTCCTTCTCTCTCCCTTTCCCTTCTCTCTCCCTTTTCTTTCTCTCTCCCTTCTCTCTCCCTTTTCTCACTCCCTTCTCTATCCCTCTGTCTTCTCTCTCCCTTCTCTCTCCCTATCCCTTCTCTCTCCTCTTCCTTCTCTCTCCCTTTCCAATCTCTCTCCCTTTCCAATCTCTCTCCCTTTTCCTTGTCTCTCCATTCTCTCCCTTTTCCTTTCCCCTCCCCTTTCCTTCGCTCTCCCTCTCCCTTCTCTCTCTCTCTACTCCCCTCTCTCTCTCTCTCTCCCCCTCCCTTCTCTCTCCCTCTCCTTATAACTCCCTCAATCATTCCCTCTACTCTCTCTCCCTCTCCCTCCTCTCTCTCCCTTTCCCTTCTCTCTCACCCTCTTCCTTCTCTCTGTCTATCCCTCTCCCTTCTCTCTCTCTCTCCCTTCTCTCTCTCCTCTCTCCCTCTTCCTTCTCTCTCCCTCTCCCTCCTCTCTCCCTTTTCCTTGTCACTCCCTCATCACTCTCTTTCTCTAACTTCTCTATCTCTCTCCCTTCTCTCTCTCCCTCTTCCTCTCTCTCCCTATCCTTGTCACTCCCTCTCCCTTGTTTCTACCTCTCCCTTGTCTCTCCATTCTCTCTCCCTCTTCCTTCTCTCTCCCTCTTCCTTCTCTCTCCCTCTTCCTTCTCTCTCCCCTCTTCCTTCTCTCTCCATCTTCCTTCTCTCTCCATCTTCCTTCTCTCTCCATCTTCCTTCTCTCTCACTCTTCTCTTCTCTCTCTCTCTCGCCCTTCTCTCTCCTCTCTCTCTCTCTCTCGCCCTTCTCTCTCCTCTCTCTCTCTCTCTCTCGCCCTCTCTCTCTCTCTCCTCTCTCTCTCTCTCTCTCTCGCCCTTCTCTCTCCTCTCTCTCTCTCTCTCTCGCCCTTCTCTCTCCTCTCTCTCTCTCGCCCTTCTCTCTCCTCTCTCTCTCTCTCGCCCTTCTCTCTCCTCTCTCTCTCTCGCCCTTCTCTCTCCTCTCTCCTCTCTCGCCTTCTCTCTCCTCTCTCTCTCTCGCCCTTCTCTCTCCTCTCTCTCTCTCGCCTTCTCTCTCCTCTCTCTCTCTCGCCCTTCTCTCTCCTCTCTCTCTCTCGCCCTTCTCTCTCCTCTCTCTCTCTCGCCCTTCTCTCTCCTCTCTCTCTCTCGCCCTTCTCTCTCCTCTCTCTCTCTCGCCTTCTCTCTCCTCTCTCTCTCTCGCCCTTCTCTCTCCTCTCTCTCTCTCGCCCTTCTCTCTCTCCTCTCTCTCTCTCGCCCTTCTCTCTCTCCCTCTCTCTCTCGCCCTTCTCTCTCCTCTCTCTCTCTCGCCCTTCTCTCTCCTCTCTCTCTCTCGCCCTTCTCTCTCCTCTCTCTCTCTCGCCCTTCTCTCTCCTCTCTCTCTCTCGCCCTTCTCTCTCCTCTCTCTCTCTCGCCCTTCTCTCTCCTCTCTCTCTCTCGCCCTTCTCTCCTCCTCTCTCTCTCTCGCCCTTCTCTCTCCTCTCTCTCTCTCGCCCTTCTCTCTCCTCTCTCTCTCTCTCGCCCTTCTCTCTCCTCTCTCTCTCTCGCCCTTCTCTCTCCTCTCTCTCTCTCGCCCTTCTCTCTCCTCTCTCTCTCTCGCCCTTCTCTCTCCTCTCTCTCTCTCGCCCTTCTCTCTCCTCTCTCTCTCTCGCCCTTCTCTCTCCTCTCTCTCTCGCGCCCTTCTCTCTCCTCTCTCTCTCTCGCCCTTCTCTCTCCTCTCTCTCTCTCGCCCTTCTCTCTCCTCTCTCTCTCTCGCCTTCTCTCTCCTCTCTCTCTCTCGCCCTTCTCTCTCCTCTCTCTCTCTCGCCCTTCTCTCTCCTCTCTCTCTCTCGCCCTTCTCTCTCCTCTCTCTCTCTCGCCTTCTCTCTCTCTCTCTCTCTCTCGCCCTTCTCTCTCTC